>NW_007749812.1:0-2142 GCF_000696425.1 Galeopterus variegatus | reverse complement strand
TCTTATGGGGTTCAAAATATATAGAACATTAAATATACGTTAACAATAGCACAAAAGCAGAAGGAGGGTAAATGGAGTTAAAGTGTTTTAAGTTTCTTGCATTGTCCGGGTTGTGATGTAAGTACTAATGTAAGAAAGGTTATAACAAAATAACGGTAGATGTTGCAATATCTAGGGTAATCATTGCGCTTGCTTTGGCAGCACACAAACTAAAATTGAAATGATACAGAGAGGATTAGCATGTCCCCTGCACAAGAATGACACACAAATTCTGGGGTAATCACTAAAGAATAATAAAAGAGTGTATAAATAACAAAGTAGTATAGTAGGGAAATTTTTAAATGCCTGATTAATCCAAAGAAGAAGAGAAAACAAAACTACAAAAAACACATGGAACAAATAGAAAGTAAATTGTAAGATGATAGGTTTAAATTGCAATATTAGTAATTACTTTAAATATAAATAGACCAAAGACTCTAATTAAAAGACAAAGGACTGTGAGACTGAATAAAAATAAATAAAAATCCAAGTATATGCTGCTTATAAGCAACACACCTTAAATATAAGAATACAAAGTTCCGATCAAGATGGTGGAATAGATGGTCCCCAGCATCACTCTCTCCCACAAATCAACCAATTTACAACTATAAAAATGTAACATCAGCCAAGCTGGGGCCTCTGGAGCTCAGGGGAGGAGGAGGGGAGACCTATGGAGTTCATGAAGGCAGAAGAAGACGTGATGGGATAAAGAAAAAACTGCTTGGAGCATTTCATGCCACAGCTGCTTTAAGGCTGAAGCTGCTGAGTACATAGTGCAGGAGCCAGCAAAAGCCACAGCTGTGCCGTTTGGATGGAGTTGTTTGGAGGTGGCAGGGTAGAAGAGGGCCTTGGTGGCCCCTGGGACAGCAAGACCACTAATAGGGTTCCCATGGACCCACGCAGGAGCAAGGAGCTGGAACAGCTGAAAAAGGGGAGCCATTCAGAGGCTGGTGAGTCATGACAAGGGACTGCACAAGGCCTGACCCATGGGAAGTGTTTGGAGCACGGATGGTGGGGGAGATGGGCCCACCAGGAGAACACAGGGGCACAGCAAGGACAGTCGGTCTGTCCCCCAATCAGCACAGGACCACTCAGAGGAGAATGGTCGGGAATGCAGAATTGCATGGGGTGCAGTTTGATGAAAAGACTCAAGCCCAGATCAGAGTTTCTACACAACCCAGGTGCACCGAGTATCTGGAGAGCCGGAAGTACCTATAACGTTAACTGTTATAACCTATGCTGTACAAAACGTCTTCCCTAGGGAAAAAGCAGCAAAGCAGCAATTTAGCTCAAGTACTGGTTCCCACAGGAAGTTCCCCCGTTTTAGAAGTAAGCAAAGGACAAAAAATTAGCTCCAGGCACACCACCAGCGCCTCCAGACCTGCAAGGGGACCTGAGGCATAGAGCCAGAAACCTGACCACCAGCCCACAATCACGCACACTGCCAGCACCCCAGGGCCCCACCGGGGGGCTGGGGCTTGAGCGGGGGACCAGATCCCCCCAGCCCATATCCAGGCACATGGCCAGTGCCAAGGAGCATGCCAAAAACATCATCTCCATGTGGGTGGCCCACCACAGCCACCACAGTAACCACGGCTGTCGTAGAAGTGGCCGCAGATGGTCAGATGGTCCTTCAACCACTGGAGTGCATTCACACAAGAAGAGTGAACAGCAGAGACAAGAAAAGAAGAGGATGTCTCTTTCCACAAAACCCATTTCCCAGTGACAGAAGAAGCATCTCCTCTATGATAATATTGAGGGACCTAATCACATCTCTCAGCATTGGACAGATCATCTAGGCAACAAATCAACAGAGTAACCATGACTCTTTCAGAAGGAGAGAAAAAATCTAGGGTAATAAGAGGAGGGAGGGGGAGGGGGAGAGACTGGACAAGGGGCATAAAGAATAATTATAGTTTGTAACAATAAACATACTAATAATATTGATTTGATCAACATGTGTCAACATTGAATCCCAAAAATATGTATCATCAATTATGATTCATTTTCAGTCCAGATAGAATAAAGAATAGATAACATACGAAGAAAAGATGAAAGTATAAGACAAAAATTAGGCAAATTTTGTTCTCACTAATCAAATTT
>NW_007749811.1:9003-10586 GCF_000696425.1 Galeopterus variegatus | reverse complement strand
ATAAACGGAACTGCTCGACAGAACCCCCACCGCGTCTGAGTGTCCTTTAACTGGGCTGGTTAGGGCCGGCAGCTGTGCTCGCCTCTCTTCATGGCTCTCTTCCTCCATCTCCTCTCAGCGGGGACTGGAAGGAAAGAGGAATCCTGGGCAATCTTCCCGCCCATCAGAAGGGACACCAAGGGAGAGACTGATAGCAAGGCAAGGGCTGTTCAGGTCAGCTGGTGGTGGACCTGACAATGTGTCTGGGCTGGGAAGACCCACAAACTAGGAATTCTGACTGAAATGCCTACACTTTCCTTGAGGTTGTCTTCCTTATGGTTTGGCAGCCTCAGGATAGTTGGATTTACATGGCAGTTCAGGGTTCCAAGCCCAGGGGTTCTAGTTAGCAAGGCAGAAGCTCATCAAAGGTTTTTTTGAGGTAGCCTTGACCATCACAAGCCCACCCAGATTCAAAGGGTGGAGACATAGACCCCGCCTCTTGGTGGGAGGAGTGTCAAAGTTACATTATTAAAGATCAAAAGAAATTGGAGATATTGTTTGTGACTACACTACATACTAGACATTTTTCTGATTGCTTTCTGTCAGTTTATTTAATCCTCGCAACAATTCAGGTAAGTAGTATTATAATCCCCCCTTTTAAAGAGGAAACTAGAGTCAGGGAGGTAAGTAGCTTGCTTAAGGTTGCATAGTAATGGCAGATGGTCTTCAGACTCAGGTGGTCTGGCTCCAGAGGTTATGCTCTTAATCGGCTAAGGAGGTCAGGTTGTTGTGGAAGCATGCAGAAGACCCACCTGACCGTGACCTAAGACAGGGAGTGGGGAGCAGGTCAAGAAAAGCTTCCTGGAAGAAGTAATATATAAACTGGGTCTTGAAAAATTAACAGAATCTAGACTGAGACTTGTAGGATTAATAGAATGTAGTTAGCTGGGCTGTGGTTGGATGGCTGGAATGGGAAAATTCCCCATAAAGAGAAAACAGCGTGGACAGAGCCCCCAGGCGAGAGAGCACAGCATATTCAGGCAACCCCAAGTTGCTCCTCAGGGCTGGAGTTCAGAGCTGCAGTGGCAAGTTTCAAATGATGAAGCTGGAGAGACTGGCAGGTTCAATCACAAGGGCCTGGGCACTCCAATGATTTGTTAAAGAGTTTGGTTGCCAGACTGAGGGATCGCCAGGTGGGTGTTATGACTGAATTGACTCTCTTTTCTTCCCAGCAATTAACTGTACATTTATTTTGAATTTGCCTTTTTTTATTTTAGTAAAATATACGTAAACATAAAATTTACCATTTTAATTATTTTTCAGTGAACTGTTTTGTGGTTGTGCAGCTAGCATTGCTATTCCCGTGTAGAACTCTTTTCATTTTGCAGAACTGAAACTCCATACCCATTAGACAGTAACTCCCCATTTTTCTCTTCCCTCTCGAAATCACCATTCTACCTTCCATTTCTGAATTTGATTGCACTAGGTACCTCATGTAAGTGGAATCACACAGTATATGCCCTTTTGACTGGCTTGTTTCACGTAGCATAATGTCCTCACAGTTCATCCATTTTGTAGCGTATGCCGGAATTTCCTTCTTTTTT
>NW_007749811.1:0-8849 GCF_000696425.1 Galeopterus variegatus | reverse complement strand
TTAGGGAATAAGTATTATTGTACTAAGTGCTATGATAGTATAGTATTAATAATAATAAGGACAATGACGTCATACTAACTACTTATGTAGCTGATCTAGTTTCTATTGCTGTGTAACAAATTACACCAAAACTTTAGTGACTAAAAAAACCATTTTACTATGCTTATGGATTCTGTGGTTAGGGATTCAGAAAGGATAAGAGGATGGATTTTACCTACTCTGCAGTGACTTCAGCCTCAACTGGGAAGACTTGAATGCTGGGGGTGGCTTGACTGGAGACTGGAATTATCTGAAGACATATGAAGACATATGAAGACATATGTTGTCGGGCCTTAAAAACTAACGCCACCTTAAGTGACATTACAAGTGATGCCATTATGGCCCCACAAGGGTGTATTAATGTGGCAGCCTAAAACGGCGCTGGGAGGAATTAGGGTGGGAGTATCCAACTTTTTCTTTAATCAAAATAATAAAAGCCTTTGGTTTAGGCAGCTCCTGATTCTCATCGCTCATGTCTTTCATAGAGCTTAGTCTGTTATGATCATAAAAAGCTTTCTGCGTTAATAGATTGGAGATCAGGTAATAAAATGCTTTTCTTTAAGGTAACTGTTCTGCTCTTAGTCCACTTTGAGATCATGCAGATCATATCTGTCTATGGATTTATGGAGATTATACCACTACAGAATCTTGGTACTTTAGCATAAACGATATTTTAAAAGTATTTATCCATTGTCGTCTGGGTTATCAAAGTTTATTTTTAGCTTGGAATGGTGTTTCATTGTTGATAGTCTGAGCAGTAGTTTTGACATAGCTTAGGAAAAAAATGCCCATTGTTTTCAGTACTTTTGACTGTATCGACAGAATTGGAATTGCTGGATTATATGGTAATTTTATTTTTAATTTTTTGAGGAACTACCATGCTGTTTTCTATAGTGGCTGTGCAATCCCACCAACAGTGCACAGGAGTCTAATTTTTCCACATGCTCATCAACACTTGTTTTCTGCTTTTTGTTTGTTTTTAAATAATAGCCACCCTAATGGTTGTGAAGTGGTGTCTCATTGTGGTTTTGATTTCCATTTTCTAAGGATTAGACTAGTGACATTGAGCATCTTTTCATGTGCTTATCAGCCATTTGTGTACCTTCCCTGGAGCAATGTTTATGAATTGACTCTTTAGAATGATCGGTCTGGGGAGAAGTAGAAGGCTGGAAGAAGAGCCAGATTGGAGGCAGGGAGACCAGGCTGGAAGTTGCATTATCCAGCACAGAGATGACAAGACTTCAGTAATGCAACTAATGTAATGGCATGGGGCGGTGCTGGTGGTCAGAAGCAGGACGTAGGATTGAAAGGCTGGACTGCAAATGAAGCAGAACAAAAAGACAAGAATACTCCAGGTTGAGTGGATAATGGCACCAATGTCTGGTATTTAGCCATTATGCACTGGTGGGTGCATCCCTCCTGGTTATTAGAATATTGATATACTTCCATGGCAGCTCCCCCAAGATCCTACTCGGTGCTCTTTCACTGGCCCTTCCACTGAGGACTTTCTCTGGAACTCCCAAACTGCTATATGCTCCACCATCCCCTAATTGTGAGTTGGTACTGTGCACAGTAGGGGAGAGCTCTTGGACCCTGCACCAGCTCAGTGACCAGTGTCCATTCTGATTGGCCACTCCCCTTTACCATTGATCGTTGTCTTTTGCATTTCACCTTGGGTAGCAGTACCATTTACTGATGCATATTCCAATATGAAAACACATGTATCCATCAGCAGATATGAAAGGGGTTCGCCAGAGGTGGTAAGTTTCATTTTAGATCTTGTTCGTATTTTCAAGTGGACCTAGCATTCTTGCTTCAGACAGAGGTGTAGGAATTTTCATCATATGATAGTCATAGAATCCAAAAAGTTACCAACTAAAGGAAACACCTTCTGCAATGACTGCATTCTTTGATAAAGTTATTCACAATTTAGCAACTATGAAGAGGAATAAATCCTCTAATGAATATTCCATAGAGATCATCTGTGCTCAAGATGCACATTAGTAGAATGTAGTAAGATTCCCAGATTTTAGGAAGCCAGGGATCCAGGAAGGAGAATTATTTCCCTACAGCAACTTAAGCTTATTCCAGAGAAGGTGGTTGTTCACTGGTTCCTAAAGTGCTGTTAGCTGCAAAGAGACTGGGATTCACTATGATCATTTAGCACCCTCTCCATGATGGGAAGCCTACAATTTTAGCTGATGAAGCTTTTTTTGGTTTGGTTTGGTTTCATTTTGTGGAAGACCAGAAGAGATGTCTGTGTTGCTGCCTGCAGGATAAGTATTCCTACTATGCATTTCATTGGCAATCCTGATAGCATGTTCTCTATTGGTGGTTTATGTGTAATGGAGACCGATCTGCAATTTTCTGACCTGCCAAGATCCATTATGTCTGGTAAATATAGTTTATGCTTGACAGAATCCACACTTAGGGTGGAAAGCCATACAAATTAAACTAAGGTTTAGGCTAATTTTTGGTAGTGTAAATTATTTTCCCTTGGTGACCTTATTCAGCATGAAATAAAACAACCAGAAAGCTATTCATGCAGTCCACTTTTTCTTTAATCAAAATAATAAAAGCCTTTGGTTTAGGCAGCTCCTGATTCTCATCGCTCATGTCTTTCATAGAGCTTAGTCTGTTATGATCATAAAAAGCTTTCTGCGTTAATAGATTGGAGATCAGGTAATAAAATGCTTTTCTTTAAGGTAACTGTTCTGCTCTTAGTCCACTTTGAGATCATGCAGATCATATCTGTCTATGGATTTATGGAGATTATACCACTACAGAATCTTGGTACTTTAGCATAAATGATATTTTAAAAGTATTTATCCATTGTCGTCTGGGTTATCAAAGTTTATTTTTAGCTTGGAATGGTGTTTCATTGTTGATAGTCTGAGCAGTAGTTTTGACATAGCTTAGGAAAAAAATGCCAAACTCTAGTAATATTGACGAAAAGTTAGGAATAGTCTCACCTGATTCTTTAGTGCATTTACCTGTCCTTTTTTGTGACAGTTTGTATTAATATACAGTCATGCATCTCGTAAGGACAGGGATACATTCTAAGAAATGCATCATTAGGTGATTTCACAGGTGCATGAACATGTAGCGTGTGCTTACACAGCCTAAGTGCTACAGCCTACTGCACGCGTAGTACTTGTGTATCTAAACATACGTAAACATAGAAAAGGTACAGTAAAAATAGAGTATAAAAGATAAAAAATGGTGACGTGTATGGGGCACTTACTATGAATGGAGCTTGCAGGACTGGAGTTGCTCTGGGTGAGTCAGTGAGTGCGCGGTGAGTGAGTGTGAAGCCCTCGGATGTCGCTATATACTAGACGTTATGAGCACTGTACACTCCGGCCACACTAAATTTATAAAAAATAAAGTAATTGCACTACAACATTAAGATGGCTACGATATCACTTGGTAGTAGGAATTTTTCAGCTTCATTATAATCTTATGGGAGAACCATTGTATATGTGGCCTGTCGTTGACTGAAATGTCATTATGAGGCACATGACTGTATTTAGTTTATACAGCTTAGTCTCCATTGTAATCTTGAGAATCCCATCTTCACTCACAGTGGAACACAAAAGGTGATATTATCTACTCCATTTGTGGTTGAGCAGTTAGAAGGCTCATTAGGTCAAGGTAATAAACTTGTTCTGTTTGATGGCTGTCAAATTTTTTTCTTTTTCAAAATTTTTTAATTGACAAATAAAAATTGTATATATTTATCATGTACAACATAATGTTTTGAATATGTGTACATTGTGGAATGGCTGAATTGAGCAAATTAATATGTGCATTACCTCACATATTTATGATGTTTTGGGAGAACACTTAAAATTTACTCAGTGATTTTCATGAATACAATGCATTGGTATTAACTATAATATGTTGTACAATACATCTCTTGAACATATTCCTCCTAACAGAAATTTCGTATTTCTTGACCAACGTCTCCCTAACCCACTCACACATTTCCCTCACCCACCAGCCCCTGGTAACCACCACTCTGCTCTCTGCTCCTATGAGTTGAACTTTTTTAGATTCCACCTGTCAGTGAGATCATGTGGTGTTCGTCTTCCTTTGCCTGGGATATTTGACTTAACATAATGTTCTATAGGTTTGTCCATGTTGTTGCAAATGATAGGATGTCTTCCTCTTTAAAGCTGAATAGGAGTCCACTGTGTAGATATACCACATTTTCTTTATTCATTCATCCATTGTTGGACACTTAGGTAGATTTCATATCTTGGCTATTATGAATAATGCTGCAATGAACATGGGAAGGCAGATATCTCAACATACTGATTTCATGTCCTTTGGATATATACCCAGTAGTACATTGGTAGGTCATATGGTAGTTCTATTGTTAGTTTGTTGAGGAACCTCTATGCTGCTTTCCATAATGGTTGTGCTAATTTACATTCCCACCAACAGTGTGCAAGGGTTTGCTTTTCCCCATGTACTCACATTTTTCTTTTGTTTTTTTGAAAATAGCCATTCTAACTGGTATGAGGTGATATCTCATTGTGGTTCTAATTTGCATTTCCCTAATAATTAGTAATATTGAACATTTTTTCCTATACCTATTGGTCATTTGTATGTCTTCTTTTGAGAAATATCTGTTCAGGTCCTTTGCCTATTTTTTAATTGGGTCATTTTCTAATTATTGAGTTATTTGAGTCCTTATATATTCTGTATATTAACCCCTTATCAGATGCATGGTTTGCAAATATTTTCTCCCATTTTATAGGTTGTCCCTTCACTCTATTGTCTGTTTTCTTTGCTATGAAGAAGCTTTTTAGTTTGATATAATCCCATTTGTCTGTTTTTGTTTTTATTTCCCGTTCCTTTGGTCTGATATACAAAAAATCATTGCCCAGGCCAATGTCATACAACTCTCACCCTATGTTTTCTTTTAGTAGTTTTACAGTTTCAGGTATTATGTTTAAGTCTATAACCCTCTTTGAGTTGATGTTTATACACAGTATGAGATAAGGGTCTAATTTTATTCTTCTGCATTTGGATATCCAGTTTTCCCAGCGCCACTTAGTGAAGAGATTGTCCTTTTCCCATTGTATGTTCTTGGCACTTCTGTTGAAATTCAATTGACTATAAATGCATGGATTTATTTCTAGGCTCTCTATTCTGTTCAGTTAGCCTGTGTGTCTTGATGGCTCTCAAATTTTGTGAGACAGAAGATCACACAGGCCACACCCCCCTCAGTCTTGCCATCAATGGTCTACTGCAGCCAGAATTAACAGGGTGTTAGCGCATGTGATGCAGTAGTAAATAAGTGATACTTTTATTTTAATTAAAAAAGGCATTCTCAGAAACTGAAGTTTAAATAATGCCATTTGTAGATGTGGGCACTAGAAGAGACAATGGTATAGGCCATTGGGAGGTTCCAATTCATTCTCTGGAATCTTTGCCTCAGAGGGCAGAAGGAAGTCAGGCCAGGGGGAGGTAAGATTCCACACGTCTTTATCACTTACGTCTTTCTGTGAATGGCCCGATTCTTCTGCTTTTCATTGGCAAGCGTATATTTTGTCAACTAGTAAAAAAGTACTCCACAAGGATGAACATTGACCTTCTAAAGATCTTCACAGGTGCTGTGGTGGGAAAGATATATTCTTGCCTGAGGATTAAGAATCTTTCCTTGGTCTGTTCACTCTGGTGTTAGACTATGTCCAGTTCTGGCCCCTCAGAGAAGACCCCGTGTTATTTCCCAGCATCAGCACAGTCAGTTTTCTCGTGGACAGCTGATTCCATGGAAGATACTTACCTTTGTGATCAAGTTGGGGCCGGGGGGAAGACTCTTCACAGCAAACTGCGAGGAAGATTACTCCCACCACCACCACCACTGCTATGACACTGCTGTTGCTATTAATTTTAGGAAGGGAGGGTGTCATTGTCAATCTTGATGTGCTCCTTTTACATATTTTAGTAAGTAGTTGGGTGAGAGCGTGCCCAGGCATCACTGAATCATTAGAAGGGTATAAAGGCTTAAATTTCCCAAGGCGTTTCTCTCATTGTCATTTCCTGAAACATGTTGGGCATTACCTACATGGCGTACATAATAAAATTCAAATCAAACGATGAGAAAAATGAGATTCCTCTCTTTTATGTCTCCTTTTGGGCTTAATTACCAGGAATCTAAGAGCAAATCTAAGAGTGGGTTTTTGAGTTCCAGACACAGTACTTCTAAACTCTCCATTTAAAGCTAGCACATCCCCTGACCTTGAAAAGGTGAGTAGATACACATCACTGAGATTAAATAAGGCACCACAGAAGAATAAGTACAGGAGGAGCAAGTGAGTGCAATCTCCTCTGGTATGAAGCGCAACCAGCCTGAATGAATCAAGCAATATTTCTGGTCCACGATCAGCTCCAAACTTCAGAGCTCCTGCTCAGTTATGCCACCCCATTGTATCCCTGGCCAGCTCTCCTAATTGCCTCATTATCGCTGCTTTTCTATATAATATGCATCTTTGGATTCACAGTTCAGCTGTCTCAGCCATAAGTTCCCCTGTAGTTTGTTCAGCAGACAAATGCAGTCATCGCCCCTCTGCCCATGTAACATGGGTGATCTGGGTGGGAACGAAACATAGACTTGGCTCATCAGAGGGCAGCTTTGGCTTTACTTATACGACACAAACGTTGTCACCTCATAACGCTGACAGTAGTCACCCATGAGTACATTTGAATCCATTCCCAATAGTGCCTTGTGCCTACCACATGAATTAGAGCCATTTGTGTTCTTTTGCTTATGTGTTCATTTTCTTTCCTTNGAAAATAGCCATTCTAACTGGTATGAGGTGATATCTCATTGTGGTTCTAATTTGCATTTCCCTAATAATTAGTAATATTGAACATTTTTTCCTATACCTATTGGTCATTTGTATGTCTTCTTTTGAGAAATATCTGTTCAGGTCCTTTGCCTATTTTTTAATTGGGTCATTTTCTAATTATTGAGTTATTTGAGTCCTTATATATTCTGTATATTAACCCCTTATCAGATGCATGGTTTGCAAATATTTTCTCCCATTTTATAGGTTGTCCCTTCACTCTATTGTCTGTTTTCTTTGCTATGAAGAAGCTTTTTAGTTTGATATAATCCCATTTGTCTGTTTTTGTTTTTATTTCCCGTTCCTTTGGTCTGATATACAAAAAATCATTGCCCAGGC
Source organism: Galeopterus variegatus (assembly GCF_000696425.1). Taxonomy (NCBI): domain Eukaryota; kingdom Metazoa; phylum Chordata; class Mammalia; order Dermoptera; family Cynocephalidae; genus Galeopterus; species Galeopterus variegatus. The sequence goes on along the minus strand of NW_007749811.1, from coordinate 1,611 downwards.
CAATGTCATACAACTCTCACCCTATGTTTTCTTTTAGTAGTTTTACAGTTTCAGGTATTATGTTTAAGTCTATAACCCTCTTTGAGTTGATGTTTATACACAGTATGAAATAAGGGTCTAATTTTATTCTTCTGCATTTGGATATCCAGTTTTCCCAGCGCCACTTAGTGAAGAGATTGTCCTTTTCCCATTGTATGTTCTTGGCACTTCTGTTGAAATTCAATTGACTATAAATGCATGGATTTATTTCTAGGCTCTCTATTCTGTTCAGTTAGCCTGTGTGTCTTGATGGCTCTCAAATTTTGTGAGACAGAAGATCACACAGGCCACACCCCCCTCAGTCTTGCCATCAATGGTCTACTGCAGCCAGAATTAACAGGGTGTTAGCGCATGTGATGCAGTAGTAAATAAGTGATACTTTTATTTTAATTAAAAAAGGCATTCTCAGAAACTGAAGTTTAAATAATGCCATTTGTAGATGTGGGCACTAGAAGAGACAATGGTATAGGCCATTGGGAGGTTCCAATTCATTCTCTGGAATCTTTGCCTCAGAGGGCAGAAGGAAGTCAGGCCAGGGGGAGGTAAGATTCCACACGTCTTTATCACTTACGTCTTTCTGTGAATGGCCCGATTCTTCTGCTTTTCATTGGCAAGCGTATATTTTGTCAACTAGTAAAAAAGTACTCCACAAGGATGAACATTGACCTTCTAAAGATCTTCACAGGTGCTGTGGTGGGAAAGATATATTCTTGCCTGAGGATTAAGAATCTTTCCTTGGTCTGTTCACTCTGGTGTTAGACTATGTCCAGTTCTGGCCCCTCAGAGAAGACCCCGTGTTATTTCCCAGCATCAGCACAGTCAGTTTTCTCGTGGACAGCTGATTCCATGGAAGATACTTACCTTTGTGATCAAGTTGGGGCCGGGGGGAAGACTCTTCACAGCAAACTGCGAGGAAGATTACCACCACCACCACCACCACTACTATGATACTGCTGTTGCTATTAATTTTAGGAAGGGAGGGTGTCATTGTCAATCTTGATGTGCTCCTTTTACATATTTTAGTAAGTAGTTGGGTGAGAGCGTGCCCAGGCATCACTGAATCATTAGAAGGGTATAAAGGCTTAAATTTCCCAAGGCGTTTCTTTCATTGTCATTTCCTGAAACATGTTGGGCATTACCTACATGGCGTACATAATAAAATTCAAATCAGACGATGAGAAAAATGAGATTCCTCTCTTTTATGTCTCCTTTTGGGCTTAATTACCAGGAATCTAAGAGCAAATCTAAGAGTGGGTTTTTGAGTTCCAGACACAGTACTTCTAAACTCTCCATTTAAAGCTAGCACATCCCCTGACCTTGAAAAGGTGAGTAGATACACATCACTGACATTAAATAAGGCACCACAGAAAAATAAGTACAGGAGGAGCAAGTGAGTGCAATCTCCTCTGGTATGAAGTGCAACCAACCTGAATGAATCAAGCAATATTTCTGGTCCACAATCAGCTCCAAACTTCAGAGCTCCTGCTCAGTTATGCCACCCCATTGTATCCCTGGCCAGCTCTCCTAATTGCCTCATTATCGCTGCTTTTCTATATAATATGCATCTTTGGA
>NW_007749810.1:9297-10587 GCF_000696425.1 Galeopterus variegatus | reverse complement strand
TACTTGTGCTCCTGGAATAAATCCCATCTGGTCATGCCGTATTGACTGATATGAGAGAATTTCTTGACATTCTTGCTTAGTTTACAGGTCTGTTTTTCAGCTGCATTCATTCTGTAATTCAATTCAATTGTTGTGTTTTTTATCAACTATATTATTTTTCAGACCCCATATTTGCAGTCAGTACTTTTAATGTCTTATAGTTCCTAATTCATGTTTCCAATATCATCTTCTATATTTCATCTGTCTGGTCCTAAAACTCTACATGCATGGCTAAAACTAAAATTATTTTATTGTCTTTCTCTTATAGTGGCTACTGTTCTAATACATCTTTTTATGTTTCTCTCTGAGCTCACTTTTTCCTGGGGCTTTGGCCTTATTAACCTGGTAATGTGAATCTGTTTAGAGAGATCAATGTTTAAGTTCTAGCCTGAAAAGTTTGGAGGATGAACATGGGGTTGTTGTTTCTCAAGGCACAGAACGCTGACACTCTTACTTTTTCATGGGATAATCACTATCTTTTGTGCTGTGTTGTTAACTCCCCACATCAGCTGGAGCATTCTAGAATAATCCTTATGTTACCCACTACTTCTGGCCAGCCTTGAGCTATATGCTGCTTCCCACCCCCNGTGATAGGAATTACTCAAGGGGAAATAGAGATCGACACTAGTTTACCATAATTTAAGGAACCCAAAGTCTCAATGCCATTTTGTATTAAGAATTTCTTCCTTTGATTAGGCTGATCTGAAGTATTTAAAGGCTGAAAACTGATTGAGGAAACTTGGTGACATTTCTAGCACTTGAGTGTAAGCATCAATGCTTGGTTTGAAGTAAAAGACTGACATATTTTAGTTTAATAAGGTTTGATAAGTTTAATGAGGTTTGATAACAAGGCCAAGACTATCCAATTCCAGAAGGCCTGGCCACATCTACTGTCACATCTGCTAAAATTCTCTGATGTAAGTATTTTTTCTCCCCAAAGAAGGAAAGATCCAGTTTTCTTGGTGGCTCATAGACTTTTAGAACACAACCACCCTCTCTCTCTGCTTTCACAGTTGTTCTGCCTTCCCTGAAATGTTGAAAATCTGTAACTCTAAAAATTTCTATTTGTCTAGAGACCATGTGATTCTCTCCCCAACCCTATCAACAAAGGAGCAGTAAAACATATATTTAACCTATAAGTTACAATTTATATTTAGCTTATAATTTATAATTTACATCTCTAGCTCAGTGTATAGAAATACTGATTAAAAGGGGGAAATACCTATTCTAGTTCCACTCCTATAATTACAG
>NW_007749810.1:2801-8176 GCF_000696425.1 Galeopterus variegatus | reverse complement strand
AGGGCCCCTCAGATGTTCAGAATCTTGCTGAGCATTTGCTATAAATATCCTCAGGTGTTCCCTGTTACTACTTAATATAATTGCTAATGGGCACCAGGGTTATGGACCTAAGTATAAAGGACTAACAAGTCTGATCTCTCCCTACCAGTACTTCTCAGAACTCTCAGAGAAGCCACTAGAACGGCTGCTCCTAGCTCTGAATAAAGCCTATTAATTTTTTACCCACTGCTCCCAGGACCTTTTCCTATTACCTAGCTCGTAGACCTGCATGTGAGTGTGGTGTGCACTCAGTCTGTGCAACAGACTCAAGGGGTCTGAGAGCCCTAACCCTAGCTTTACAGGCTGGGTCACAGACACCTCATATGCAGATTGTGAGCCTCGTAACAGGAAAGATCCTGGGAGCTACTGGCAAGGTTGACATACTTTATTTGGATGCGAGCTCAGCCCCTAGCCTCCTCAGCAGCAGCAGCTTCCTCAGTAGCAGTAGCAGCCTCCTGGCAGCCTTCTGGGGGCATCCTCAGGAGCACTGTGGATCAGCACTGTTTGTCCTTTATACTTAAGTCAGATAACTGGGAATACCTGGGTGAAAGTCAGATAACCAAGGGAACACCTGAGCACACGTGTGCAGTTACATCAAACAATAGCCAAAGAACACCTGGGCGCACATGCACAGTCAACATATCTACATCAAACAGGCTGAGTCATGCTTTGCAAGATTCTGAAGAGCTGAGGGAGACTGATCATTTTTCATTTTCCTTTCTAGACGGTGTCCTCTCCCTCCAATTCAGAGTAGAGTTCTTAAGACAAGGCTTCTGTCCTACAGAATCATGCCAGACATTCAAGTTCCTTTCTCATCCTTTTCCACCAGTAAAAATTTCCAAGCCAAACAGGGAAAGGCAAAGAATAAGAACCGATCAATAGCAATTCACAGATGAGTCTGGGTACTTCACCTAGACCTCAATGTGCCTGTACCTTCAGGTTCCATGTGTGTGTGTTTATTCTGCTTCCCTTCAGTGGTTGTTACTCTTGGTTGCACATTGTAGTCACCTGGGGAACTTTTAAAAATACTGGTGCCTTGTCTCACTCAACATCATCACCCTGCCACCACCTCTGCCAAGACTCTTATTGAATTCTCCTGGAATGTGGGCTGCTCATTGCAATTTTAAAAAGCTCCCCAGATGATTTTAATATATGTTATAGGGTGACTAGTTCCTTATCTAGGATTTTTCTTCCAACCTACTGAGACAAGATGTCAGTTTTTTTTCCACAGAGAGCAGTGCTGGCTGCATAATTTGTGGCACACAGTGTGAAATGAAAATACAGAGCCTCTTGTTCGAAAATTGTTAAGAGTTTCAAGACTTGACAGCAGATAATTAAAATAAGCACGGGGTCTTTTTTAAATGTGGGGACCTGTGCCAAGTGTCATGCCCAGTAAGCAAAGCCTGACTAAGATCCAGTGGTAACAGTTAAGTGTTTGTCCCGTTGTGGGTTATTTTTTGCTTCATAATTTTCTGTCTTCCTACTCAGTCTCTTTAGTTCACTCACTAATTCTTCAGATTACATTATCCTGCTCCCACTCCTCACCCCAGCTTTGTGGGTAAAGCCAGTGATAAGGGCAACTTGAGCTTTCGTAGAATCTTCTCTTTCCTTGACTTATTGAAGTGGCATTGACCTCTTTTCCTTACTCGGTTATTGCTGGGAAATGTTTTAAATTACTTTTGAAAAAGGCATATTTTTAAATGTATTTTGTTAGGTTTTGGGGAAAGGAGATTCTTAACTCTGGTATTAGTACAATATTTTTATTTAGAAGACATTTCACAATTGCATTTTTCTCTATTTTAACATAATTTCTTATATTTGAGCAGTGAAATAATTCATTTTAAAATAAAAATTAACCAGAAGAAACAGAGCCAGAAGAAATCCTAAAGCCACGATTGTATAAGGAATGGGTATTCTTAAAACAAATCTACCACCTTGGCCTAAAGAAAACTGAAGTCCAAGGTAACTATCAGATATCTAACAAATACACATAATTCTGCATGACTTTCTGGGCTTATTTTCCTCTTGCCATTCATGCCCATTTCAATTACAGCTTCTTCTCCCTGCCAGAACTTCCAAAACCTTTAAGAAGGGACATCACAAGATTTCTCTTCATCAGCACACGACACATACTCCAGGATAGTCCCCATGTGAGATCACAAATCAAGTCTCAACAAAGTTAAAAAAACTGAAATCATTACAACTATCTTTTCAGACCACAACCAATTAAAACTAGAAATCCATAACAAGTGAAACTTTGGAAACTATACAAATACATGGAAATTTAACAACATGCTCCTGAACTACCTATAGGTCAAAGAAGAAATTAAACGGGAAACCAAAACATTTCTTGAAACTAATGAAAATAAAGACACATCATGGCAGAACCTATGGGATACTTCCAATGCCGTACTAAGAGAGTTTATTGCAGTAAATGCTTACATCAAAAGAATAGAAAGACTTCAAATAAACAACCTAATGCTACATCTCAAAGAATTAGAAAAACAAGAAAAATCCAATCACAAAATTAGCAGAAGGAAAGAGATAATTATGATGAGAGCAGAACTAAATGAAATAGAGACCCCCCAAAATACAAAATATCTATGAAACAAAAAGTTGTTTTTTTGAGAAGATAAACAAAATAGACAAACCATTAAGCAGACTAACTATGAAAAGACACAAATAAGAAAAATCAGAAGTGAAAGAGGAGACATCACAACCAATACCACAGAAATACAAAGAATCGTTAGAGAACAACTATATGCCAACAAATTTGAAAACCTGGAGGAAATGAATAAATTTCTGGGCACATATGAATGACCAAGACTGAACCAAGAAGAAAAAGAAAACTTGAACAGATTGATACTGAGCAATGAGATTGAAATAGTAACCAGCAGTCTCCTAACAAAGAAAAGCCCAGGACCAGATGGCCTCACTTCTGAATTCTACCAAACTGTAAAGAAAAATTAATACAAATCCCCTGAAACTGTTCCAAAAAAGTTTAAATACAGACTATTCTTCCAAACTCATTCTATGAGGTCAGCATCACCCTGATACCAAAATCAGACAAAGATATAACAAAAAAGAAAACTATGGTTCAATATCCTTGGTGAACATAGATGCAATAATCCTCAGCAAAACATTAGCAAGCAGAATACAACAGCACATCAAAAAGATTATACATCATGATCAAGAGAGATTCATCCCAGGGATGCAAGGATAGTTCAACATACACAAAGCAATAAATATGATACATCATATCAACAAAATCAAGGACAAAAACTATATGATAATCTCAATAGAAGCAGAAAAGGCATTTGACAAAATTCAACATCCCTTCATGACAAAGACTCTCAACAAATTAAGTATAGAGTGAAAACATCTGAACATGATAAAAGCCACATATGACAAACCTACTTCTAATATCATCCTGAATAAGTAAAACCTAAGAGCTTTTCCTTTAAGTACAGGAACAAGACAAGGATTCCTATTCTCACCACTCCTATTTAACATTGCATTGGAAGTACTAGGCAAAGCAATCAGACAAGAGAAAGAAATAAGGGGCATCCAAATCAGAAAAGATGAATTCACATTGTCCATGTTTGCAGATGACATGATCTTGTATAAAGAAAAGCCTAAAGATTACCAAAAAACTCTTAAAGCTGATAAACAAATTCAGTAAAGTTGCAGGATACAAAACCAATAAGCCAAAGTCAGTAGCATTTTTATACTCCAACAAAAAACCAACAGCAAAAGAAATCCAGAAATCAAGCCAATTTACAATATCTACCCAAAATAAATAAATAAATAAATAAAATGCCTAGGAATAAATTTAACCAAGGCAGTGAAAGGTCTCTACATTGAGAACTACAAATCACTGCTGAAAGAAATTAAAGAGGATATCAAAAAGATGGAAAGACATTCTGTGTTCACAGATTGGAAAAATTAACATTGTAAAAATGTCCATACTACCCAAAGCATTCTACAGATTCAATGTGATCTCCATCAATATACCAATGACATTCTTCATAGAAACAGAAAAAACAATCCTAACAGTCACATAGAGCATTAAAAGACCCTGAATAGCAAAAGCAATCCTGAGGGGAAAAAAATAAATAAAAAATAAAGCTGGAGGCATTGCACTACCTGTCTTAAAATAATACTACAAAGCTATAATAACCAAAACAGCATGGTACTGGCATAAAAACAGACACATGAACAGACAGAACAGAATAGAGAACCCAGAATCAATCCATATACTTAGCCAACTGATCTTCGTTGAAGACATCAAGAAAATACATTGGGGAAAGGACAGCCTTTTCAATAAATGGTGCTGGGAAAACTGGATACCCATTGTAACTAGACCCATACCTCTCACCATATACCAAAATCAACTCAAAGTGGGTTAAAGACTTAAATATAAGTCTTAAAATTCTTATACTTCTAGGAGAACATAGGGGAGACACTTCAGGATATAGTACTGAGTAAAGACTTTAAGAAAAAGACCCCAAAATCACAAGCAAAAAAAGAAAAAAATAAACAAATGGGATTATATGAAACTAAAAGCTTCTGCAGAACAAAAGAAACAATCAACAGATGAAAAGACAACCTACAGAATGGGAGAAAATATTAGCAAATTACACATCTGACAAGGAATTAGTACCCAGAATATACAAGGAATTCAAACAATTTTAACAGAAAAATAAATAATCCAATTAAAAAATGGGCAAAGGAGCTGAATAGACATTTCTCAAAGGAAGATATATGCATGGCCAACAGGTACATGAAAAAATGCTCAACAGCATTAATCATCAGGGAAATGCAAATCAAAAGCACATTGAGATATCATCTCACCCATTTGCATTGGCTGTATCAAAAAGACAGAGAATAACAAATACTAGTGAGATGTGGAGAAAGATGAACTCTTCTCTGCTATTGGTGGGATTGTAAATGAGTGCAACCATTATGGAAAACAATATGGAGGTTTCTCAAACAACTGTAGATAGAACTACCATGTGATCCAGCAATCCCACTATTGGGTATATACCCCCGCAAAGTGGAAATCATCATGTCCAAGAGATACCTGCACTCCTATGTTTATTGCAGCTCTACCTATGAAAGTCAAGATAAGGAACCAACCTAAATGTCTATCGACAGACAACTGGATAAGGAAAATGTGGCATATATTCACAATGGAATACTACTCAGCCATAAAAAAGTATGAAAATCTACTATTTTCAGCAACCTGGAAGAAATTGGAAAAAATTCTAAGTGAAATAAGCCAGGCACAGCAAGAGAAATACTGCATGTCCTCTCTTATAAATGAGAGGTAAGGA
>NW_007749810.1:0-1975 GCF_000696425.1 Galeopterus variegatus | reverse complement strand
AAAAAATATTCATCTCTGGAGATAGATTTAAGAATTATAGTAACATAGTCCATAATAATTATCGCATCCTTCTGTATGATAGTGTTTTTGACTCCTGTGCCAGGATTACATCCAAATTTTAGGACCCAGCATTCCCTTTCCCTCAGAAAAGATGGAGCTGTCAGCACCTCTGGCAGGCCCTGCATCTACTACTTGGCTGACCTTGTTGCATGCTGTGGATTTATGACGAGCAGTGAATGGGGAGGGAGCCAGCATCACTGTGATGTAGTGCTATGTTGAATAAACTAGGAGAAATGCTGCTTGGTCAGGATCTTGGGAAGGCTTTAATCCTCACTAGACCAGAGCCGAAGTTTATATGACAAGCAGATGTGAAATCTCCTCTGGGAATTCAGCTGCCAGGGACTCAACAATAACAAACTTAAAAAAGAAAAGAAAGCCCACTAATGCGAGATATGTAATGGTGAGCCTAACAGGTTAATGCTATTCTACTTGGTCTAGGGTGATCCCTTTGCTGACATAATCCACTGAAATATTTCCTTCCTCCTTTTAACCATGTTCTTCCTATTCTTCAAAGTTAAGCTCAAGTCCAAAGGCCTAAGTGAATATTTCCCCGAGGACATTGACATTAATCTTTCCTTTTCTGAATTTTTTCTACCTTTCGTTGATCCATAATTAAATAATATATATTTACTGTATTCTGTTCTGTTGAACAGAACAGAACTACTATTTTATACATTAGAATATCAATATAAAATCATTTTATGCATTAGAATATCAATATAAATTCACACAGATGGTTTAATATATGCATATTTTGTCACACAAACTATAATGTCTGCCCCTATGAGCACTGGGAAAGCCAGGTGCAGTTATTTTGATCCTAATAATTCTGAGTGCAATGCTGTGAACCCATCAGCCAACACTCACTAAATTTGGATATTATTGGCTATATTAAATAGCAGAAGCAATTTGTCAATTCTGAATGTTGCATTATTTTAAATAAATATAATCCTTGTGAACTTGGAATAAACTTAATGAAGCTAACATTTTTTTTCGCCAGATTTAAAGGTTTATTTAACTACCTAAAAGGGGTGGAAGTAGAAGAATGAAGGAAATAAAAATTAGAAACACAGAAAGGCATGATAGTGTGTGAGGTAAATGGAAACATTCTCTTCAGTCTCTGTACTAAGAATGTGTGGTCCAAATCTGAGAAGCTATTTTTTTTTTNAATATGGAGGTTTCTCAAACAACTGTAGATAGAACTACCATGTGATCCAGCAATCCCACTACTGGGTATATACCCCCGCAAAGTGGAAATCATCATGTCCAAGAGATACCTGCACTCCTATGTTTATTGCAGCTCTACTTATGAAAGTCAAGATACGCTTTGCAAAGCATAATGGAGTAACAAACGAAGGATTATGCTGCTGTACCGTACATCCGCGGAACCAACCTAAATGTCTATCGACAGACAACTGGATAAGGAAAATGTGGCATATATTCACAATGGAATACTACTCAGCCATAAAAAAGTATGAAAATCTACTATTTTCAGCAACCTGGAAGAAATTGGAAAAAATTCTGTTAAGTGAAATAAGCCAGGCACAGCAAGAGAAATACTGCATGTCCTCCCTTATAAATGAGAGGTAAGGGAGGAAGGAAAGAAAGAAGAAAAAAAGTATCACAATAATTGAATTTTCAGACGGAGAGAACAGAACTGTGGTTACTAGAGGTGGGATGGAGGAAAGGGAGGGAGGGGAGTTAGCTAGAAATTGGTTAATGGAAACAAAGAATGATTATGTTTTGTAATGATGAATATGTTTATTATCCTGGTTTGATCATTGCATACCATACATAAGTATTGATAGTCGACACTGTACCCTATTAAGTATGTATAATCAATTATGTTTCAATAAAAAATATTCATCTCTGGAGATAGATTTAAGAATTATAGTAACATAGTCCATAATAATTA
>NW_007749809.1:6728-10587 GCF_000696425.1 Galeopterus variegatus | reverse complement strand
CACACACACACACACACACACACACACACACACACACACATCACTAAAAGGAAAAATTACTAATACGTTTCTCTACACAAGACTGAATTCAGTACCAAACAGTTTTATGGCAACGAAAGTGGTGAGAAAACTTCCTCAGAGATCGGTGGAAGATTGCATGATTCCTTGTAATTGAGGAACTGCTTGCTGTGAGAAATAAAGAATTTTCAGTTCTTCAAGCCTATGAGAACAGGGAATGCCTCCCTCAGGTTGGATATCTGGTAAAACTTGCTTTTTATGAAAACAGAGCACTGATATCTTTTAAGACTTCATATAACAGATATTAAGTATCGTATGCATGAAATCATATTTCACGTTGCTATCAGGTTTCTAGAAGATAAGTGACAATCTATACATAAGAAAATAACTACAATACTTTGAACTAAAACATTTAATTATGCGTTTATTAATTTACATATAATCTTGATAATTAAAATAGCTAACATTTATATGGTATTTCTACTTTAAAAGCACTTATATATATATATATATTTCGCTTAGAACCTCACAATTATACTACTTTAGATAATCATATTATCCCCACTTTATATATGAGTAAACTAAAGCAGAAAGAAATTAATTGAATTTCCCAAGTTTAGAAAACAAATTAGTGTCAGAATCAGGACAATAACCCAGGTTGCCTGACTCTAATTTTCAACATTATTATTCAAACAAACTGGAAAACTAAATGAAAATTTTTAGTATGTTTACTGCTGCAAGAGGGTAATTTAAAAGTTCACAGAAAGATTCATATTACCTTTTAATTCCATTTTTCCATGAACTTTTGGAAGTACCCTCGTATATACCAGACAAGATTATTTTGGATTATAACTTTGATAGTCCTAGGCATTCATTCATTTGTGAAGTCAATTATGCCCTGAATTGGTAGTCTTAAAAAAAAAAAAAAAAAAAAAAAAAAAAAGGAGGAGGAAAGTAAAAAAAAGAACCCTAAGGATGATCTGACTGAATATGGTACTCTAACTGAAGGGTAAGAACTAAAACTGAGAGATCACCATCCCAGATACAATTTAACTCAAGCTATAAATATGCTATGTTAACCACAGCTGGTGCAGAAAATGAAGTATTTCCAGGCTGTAGACGCTCATAATATTAAATGAATATTACATAAAAATAAAGATATGAAATACACATATTTTAAACAAGGTACACTAAGTGTTATAATGATAACAAATTTTTATTTCAGTAGTTAGTTCTTATTGATAGTTACTAGGTTATTGTTATATGCATATAATATGTTGTTGATTTTTTTAACAATACAGTTGAAACAGACAAGTTATTAATATAGATAGACACTGCCAAATAGAAAAAGTTTATAGCTATATCAATAGATGTATTTAATATGAAAGACTTAAATCACATTAAAAGTATATTTGAGCATCCTAATTCTTTTGGGAATTAAAAAATTAAATAACTAAAACTATCAGAAAAAAATAATAGGCTTCACATGGCATTCTCTCATGCCCAATACTCTGCTGTGCTTTCTAAGGGAAATTACAACTGCCAGAGTTAATTTAATTTAATGTAATTTAATTGGTGAATTTGTATTTTATACACATCATTGGAGGCCCTAAAGCAATGGCATGTTTTTATTTAAATGAATCATTTTCTCTCACAGTTTAAAGGAATGATTGGCTTAGAAGACAGCAGTAGACTGTAGAAAACTACCAAAACGGGCAAAGTACCACCCAGAAGGATTTCCCTGAAACCAATCCACCAATGAGAGCACGGAAGAATTGAGAAGTCTATTTCTCTCCTCCTACAAAAAGGTAATCTAGCCTCCAATTCCCACCAAATACAAATGCCACAGTCGCAGAGCTGGCAAAAAATATTACAGTAACCCTCAGTATCTTGGGGGATTGGTTCCAGGACCCCCACTATACCAAAATCTGTGGATGCTCAAGTCCGGTAGTTGGTCCTGTGGAACCCAAAGACAGGAAAAGACAGCCCTCCCTATAGTAGATTCAATGTGGAACTGTGTACAGGAAGGGCAGACTGAGTTTACTGAAAAATGTCCGAGTATGAGTGGACCTGTGCATTTCAAACCTATGTTATTCAAGGGTTGACTGTATATCTTTCTCACAACTAACCTTCCCTGGCCCAATTTCTCCCAACATGCCCCCCAATGCGTCTCCTTCATGAATGTTCCTTATTGAATTGCACATCATATTCCTTTGTGAATACAAGCACATTGACACTTGTGCAGATATATGTGCCTCACACCTAATTTATTCATTTCATAAGTTGTCATTAATATCAATAAAAGCACAACAGACTAATAGATTGCTTAAGGACATGAAATTTAATAAAAAGAAGAATGAAAAACAATGAAAAATGACCTTACATCTAGCTTACATTATGAACGGCTGGCTGTTTGACTTTTCTAGATGTCATCTATTTTCGAGCCACAGTTTCTCTCTTCCTGTTCCTCAGAAGCCCTCATCCCAACAGGGATCCTGGTCTGAATCCCCAGGGGTCCACAATAAAAAGGATATGCCTGCAATTGAAAACTCTGTTCCTCTTCCTTTTTGAAGGCAGAAGTGTATACATAAAAGCAAAAGATTCAGTAATGAGATGAAGTTATAAGATACATGTAGGTCCTTTAAAAGAAATTAAACATATATTTTTAAATTCGTACTCTTTTTAGGAAACTTGCTCTTATTTAGTCATCATCACACACTAGAAGAAGTAGTACATTACTATCTGCATTTTACTAGTACTGTGTGACCTGACAAAGGCACAGAGCAAGTAAAGGCACAGGGAGAGGTTTTTCCTTGGTCATGATCAGCCCTGAGCTGACTTTCAGTGAGATATTCAATTGCTGTCTTTTGTTTTATGGGCTCACTGGCCTCTATGTGGACATTCACTGAGAAGACCATGAACGTACTCGATTGTCACATGCAAAACTTCTGCTGCATTCTTCTCTTACATTTTCTTCTCATGACAGTAAAGCTCCCTTGGTCTCTTGGCTGCTTTCACATGCAGCCAAATGTTTTGCCCTTCTCAGAAGCAGAAAGAAAGTGTAGCTTCTCTCCTCTGTTTCTGTAGGAGACTTGGTGAAATTTCCTCAGTCTTCTCTGACACTAACCCTCACAGCCATTTTTGCTACTCCTATGTCACTATGGTTGTAGAATAGTGTTCCCAGAAGTTCCAGAAACAAGCTTGATTATGCAGAGCAGAACACAGTTGTTCTATTTTACCCATAGATATCTAAACTTAGCAGGACTTCTACTAACACTAATTTCTGGAAACCAAAGAGCAGAGTGAAGTGAGACCTCCTCAAAGAATTTTATCTATCACTGTGACTTGCAGTGGTGTAGGGAAATGGTAAAAATTGGCACATACCAACTTGTGAAAGCCAATTGTTAGCATTTCTTCCCAACTCCACATTGAGTCATGGCATACTGGTAGCTTGAAACCAGTCATGGTAAGAGTAGTTATACCACAGAAATTGGAAAGCACTACAAATTGCAGCTCCCCACCCCCTACCACTGAGTCATCAGCAGAAAGCTGATTATTAAACATTTGCCAACATTTCTTAAGCTTGTCTTTGAATTCCTTTGGCTTCTCCCTCACCATCCCCCTATGGATAAGTGTAGACAAAACTGGGTCTATATGTATTCTTCTCAAATCCTCAAGTCTTAGAAGTGCTCCATTCTTCCTTGGACTATCGGAGATTTTATATCTAATGGTCAAAACGAGGAAGAGTAAACAAGTTAAAAGATTGTGGTAAAAATTGGTTCATCTTTCATAAAATATATGCACAGAAGTTAATTCACATGTATGTGAAACATGTCCCACT
>NW_007749809.1:0-3072 GCF_000696425.1 Galeopterus variegatus | reverse complement strand
AATATTTTAAATTCTCAAAAAAAAATAGGAATAGAGGGAAACTTTCTTAATTTGATAAAGACCGTTTATTTAAAAAAAACCCATACAGCTAACATTATACTTAATGGTGAAATATTCAATGCTTCAGGGACGAGGCAAAAAAGTCTTCTCACCACTCTTTTTCAAGATAGTATTGTTAAGTTATAGCCAGTCCAACAAGGTAAGAAAAGGAAGTTAAGTTATACAAATTGTAGAGGATGAAAGAAAATTGTCCCTATTGGCATGCCATGAATGTCTACGTAAAAAATTCGAAAAAATGTACGAAAACACCTACAACTAATAAATAAGTTTAGCATGTGCAAAGGATACATGATAAAATACAAAAATCAATTGTATTTCTATATACTAGCAATGAAGGTATAGGCACCAAAATTAAAAATATGATACCATTTACAATTGCTAAAAAAATAAAATAAATGAAATACTTAAGTGTAAATCTAGCAAAATATGTATAGAACTTGCATGCTGAAAACTATACAACACTGATGAAAAAAGTTTTATAAAATCTAAATAATTAGTGCAGCATACAGTCTGCATTGATTTAAAGACTGCACATAGTAATGATGCCAATACTCCCTGAGCTGATATACAGGTTTAACACAATTTCTGTGAAAATCTCAGCAGTAATTTTTGTAGATACAAAGTTTTTTTTTTCTAAAATTTATATGGAGAGATAAACAAACTAGAATAGCAAAAGCAATTTCATAAAAGAAGAAGAAAGAAATCCTTCAACCTGATTCCAAGACTTATTATATAGCTACAGTTACTGTATGGTTTTGGCAGCAGGATAGACACATAAATCAATGGAACAGAAAAGAACCCAGAAATAGACCCACAGAAATATGCCCCACCTAATTTTGGCAAAGGTGCAAAAGCAATTCACTGGAGGAAAGATTGCTGTTCAACAAGGGTGCTGAAGCAATTAGACATTCATAGTCAAGAAATGAACCTCTGCCTATGTTTCACATCTTATTTTTTAAAAGCCAAAATACAAAACTATGAAACTTTCTGAGAAAGAAACTTAAGAGAAAACTCTTTGGAATCTAGGGTTAAGCACGAAGTTCTTAGATTCAACAATGAAAGCATGATCCATAAAAGGAAATACTGACAAATTGAAGAATTTTTCAGTGAAAGACCTTGTTCAGAGGATGAAAACACAAGCTACACAATGGGAGAACCACGTATCTGATACAGGACTAGTATGTAGAACAGGAGCTTTCAAAACTCAATAGTAAAAACATACACTGTAATTACAACAAACAAAGGACCTGAAGAGCCATTTAACTAAAATGCGCATATGAAAAGATGACCAACGTTAGCAGTAGGGGAATGAGAAGTAAAACTAGAACAAGACATTACTACATGCCTATCAGAATTGCTAAAATAATAAATGCTAACAATACCATAAGTTGGTGAGGGTGCACAGAGACTGGATCACTCATACATTACTGGTGGGAATATAAAATGGTACAGCTGTTCTGGAAAATTGTTAGATAAATTCTTAAAATTCTGAACATGCAACTACTATACAACCTACCAATTGCACTCCTAGGCACTTATCCTAGAGAAATGATGACTTATGTTCCTACAAATAACCATACATGAAGTTTATAGAAGCTTAATTTTAAGTATAAATTACTTTGGCTAGTAATTCATAATAACCCCAAACTGGAAACAACCCAGATATCCTTCAGTGGGAATGATTGGGTGATTAAAGAGTCTGTGGTACACTCACACCATGGAATACTATTCAGGAATAAAAGGGAACGAACTATTAATACATACAACAACCGAATTAATGTCCAGAGAATTATGCTGGGAGAAAAAAAAAAACAATACCCAAAGGTTAGATACCATATAATATTCCCATTATATAACATTCTTGAAATGACAAAATTATAGAATTAAAGAGCAGATTAGTGATTCTTAAGGGTAAGAAAGGGATGAAGATAGGAGGGAATGAATGTGGCTATAAAATGGCAACTTGATGAATTTTGCAGTGATAGAGATATTCTGCACCTTGACTGTATCAATGCCAATATGTTGGTTGGGATATTGTACTAGAGTTTTGCAAGATGTCATTACTAGGAGAACCTGGATAAAGGATACATGAGTTCTTTCTATACTCTTTCATATGACTGCATGTGAATTTAATGTTATCTCAATATTAAAAAGTTTAATTTAAAAAGTCAGGTCTAATCAAATAATGAGAACACATTATGAGAACTGAGGTGCGGCGTAGTCCTCCCAGCCCACCATCCCTGCTGGGCCTTCCCCTGATCACGCAGCAAACACCCATTTAAGCATCTCTGGGCACCCTTGTAGTACTCATGGCGTTGGGCTCACACATCTGTCCACAACTCTTCTTATTCTGTGTTTCCCAGACTTTCCTGATTCTGGCCTTATGATCTGTCTTCCCATTTATAATTCTGACTCATTTTTTTATACCCGCCACTTAAATCCTTTCTCTGTTTTCATCCTTTTGTGATTTCCTGGAAAACACAATGCTCTTTCTCCTACTACCTAAATGAGGCCATTCCTGTCCCTTTAGCCATGGGCAGAGGAAAGGGTCTCTGATGTTCCAATCAGCAGGTGGATCTAGATGTCCCAAGGGACATTGCAAATCTTTAAAACAGGGGGCATAGAACTGAAACTGACATAAATTAGGTGTAGAAGACCCAGTAACTGAAAATCCAAGACACAGGGTCTCTCCTCCTTGCTTGTTGTACAGGAATCTACCCAGGTCTCTGGTCAGAAGAAGGATTTTTGAACAAGACTGTGGACTATGCTCTGCTCCATATGCAGGCTGCTGAACATTTCCTTTTCCTCAAATCACCCATAGCCTTTATCCATCCAAAATCAATGCCAAACAAACAAATGATAAACATAGATGGACCCTTTCCAATTTTACCTATTAAATGCTGTACTGCTAAAAAGTGAATTTTTTTTTGCTTAAAAAAAGAAAAAAAAAACCCTATATTTTCTCTTCCATTAACGTTGAGCGATGGATCCTGACATTCCCTACACTGACCT
>NW_007749808.1:9432-10588 GCF_000696425.1 Galeopterus variegatus | reverse complement strand
TTCCCCTGAATAGGTAGGCTTGATCTGTTTTAGGCCTAGGAAGGATTAGTATGGGAGAGTGTAGGGGGAGAGGGCTGGGCGATCAGATTGGACTAAGGAGTCTCAGGCGTCCCCACCGGGAAGACAGACTTCAGTGAGCTCCTGCTGTGCACCTCAACAAAACCAACCCTCAGCTCTCAGAGGTGATTATCAGGAGTGAAGGGGGAGGTGTTTCGGGGACATCCTGAAATCACACCATTGGCACCTCAGTAATCAAGTGACCCTCATGGAGTTTGGGGAACGTGGATGACCTTGGTACACAAGCAATCCTGGGGCTGGGGCTTAGCTTAACTTCCAGCCTCAGAAAGTCCCCAACTGCCTCCCCTGTCTCAAGGGATTTTCAGATGGTGGCCTGCCCGAAAGTGGCTCCTCTACTGCTCTCTGTTGGAAGGAGGGACACATTGGTGAAGACTGACAAGTGCTGTTGAAAACTTGTGTATTGGGCTAAAAATAATCTATTGCACTTAAATGCTGCTTGGAAATCCTTCTTTGTTTCCCTTGTCACCTCTCCCTTCTATTCCTCAAGGTAGTTACCTTAATGTTCATTCTTTATCAGCCTCCCGACCTAACTCCTCTGCCTTCATTTTGAGCAACCACTCTCTCTTTCTACATTTCAGAAAACACACAGAAACCTCTCCCTGCCACCAAACTTCCACGTTGACCAGCCCGACCTTCTCCTCCTCCTGCTGTCGTGATGGGCGGGCGTCCCTCCTCACCCGGCCAGCCCCTGGCGTGGGCTCTGCAGCCTCTCTCCTGGGTTCCTAGTCTCTGCCTCTCTGCAGTCTTGTTTCTCATACGCCCTCCCCCGCCCCGTCCTGTGGCCCGTCATTTGCAGCACGCTGAAGTTGTCTTCAACCCACCCACCAGCCACCTCTTGGGAGGAAAACAGGCATTCTCATTCCCTCTTAGTGCAGTGTAAACTGGGGCAGCTTTTTGGAAGGCAACTTGGCAATACCTAACTAATTTTATTTATTTATTTATTTAATGAAGTTTGTTTATTAAAATTATAATTTTTTTTTAATTCTAAGATGTTGTGGAGCAGTTGGGGGTGGGGGAGAGTAGAAAGGGGAGGGAAATGGGGGGGAGAAGGAGGAAGGAGGTGGGGTAGGGCTGAGGC
>NW_007749808.1:5283-8693 GCF_000696425.1 Galeopterus variegatus | reverse complement strand
GAGAGCTGATATTAACTTTTAAACCAGCCAATTAATTCCCCAGCTAACCAGTCACCACCCTCTGTTGACTCTGGGCTTTCATGACCATCTCTTTGCTGACGCCTGCCAAATCCGCCTCCACAACCCAGATTCTCTGTTGAGCTCCAGACCCAAATACACAACCATCTAATGTATACTTGGATGTCCTACAGCTTATGTCAAATTCAACAAGTTCAGACTGAGTCAGTCTTCCCACCTTCTCCAAACCTCCGTGAGCTCTAGCTCAGGGAATGGCACCTCCATTCTCCTGCTTGCTCATTCTGAAAGCCTACGGCTTGATCTTGACTTCCCCTCTTCATCCACCGTATCCATTCATTTCCTATGACCTATAACTTCTGCTACTTCTCCTCATCCCACTGCCTCTCCACTGGTTCAAATTGCTCTGATGTTTCTTAAATGAAAATCTGATCGTTTCCCTCCCCTGCCTAAAATACTTCAGTGACTTCCCATTTCTCTCAGGATAAAGCTCAAACCTGTTAACGTGACCCCTCTGTGATCTGCCCCCTGCTTCCCTCATCCTTCCTGATCCGCAGCTGCTTCCTCTCCTTGCATTCTCTGTTCCAGGATTACCTCAAATGTATCACAGCACCCCTCACCATTTGACACCTGCTGCTCCCCTGCTGGGAGCCCTCTCTTTGCCCACCTGCTTTGGCTTGATGATTCTCAGTCATCTTTCAAGTGTCAGCTTTTAGAGGTCACTTTCTCTGTGGCTGTCTGGGCCACATGCCCATCTATGTGCCCCTACAGGACCCTGCAACATCTATCTCCTCTATAAGACTGTAAGTTCCCTGAAAGCAGAGCTCGTGTCTGTCTTGTTTACTGCTGACACATAGTGGTGCTCAGCCCCCACAATGCAATCCTTAAATGGAGCATGGCTGGGGCAGGGATATGGGGGTCTTCTTCTCGTGACTTCTCCAGTTGCCTTCTGCCCACACAGAGATTTTCCTACATATCAAATCATGCCAGAGAGCCTGTGTGGTCAGTGGAAAATGGCAGCTGGAGCCTTGTTCTCTTTGTACTGTCCTCACAAAAAAGACTGGACAGAGCGGGAGGAGAGGCCTTTCCCCTAATACCTGGGACATGGAGCCACGATGATAATCAGCATGAGTTCCCAGGACAGCCTCAAACAAAGTAGGCAGAGTCCATGTAAGTTTAGAGATGGACAAGTGTATTTGAACACAGAATTCTCCAACACTCTCTCATATGGCGATAGGATAAGCTTACAACCATCAGATGCAAGATTTTTATTTTTTATTCATCTAAAAGTATTTATTGAGGGTCTACTATGTGACAGGATCTTCATTCTGGATGCAGGTAATTAGAACTGAGCACTCCAACATGCACACAGCAACCGAGTCCACAGAAGTTACCATCTGGTAGAGTGCAAGAGCGTTTTAAGGTCTGTGCTTCTCTTGTAGTTATCTTATTTCCCAAAGTCAGGGAGGTTTAAAACGGACGTACATTTTGCTAAAGAGTAATATTTACAAAATTGGAAGAGTATTGCACCACCTGACATTTTTACAACAATAAATAAAAGCAAAGTAGTCAGAGCTAAAGAAATGCATTTAGTGAAGACTCCACACTTTGAAGTTTGAACAAGCACAGAGTGAAACCAAGAATTCTCCCTTGGGTATCCTCCTAGAAAGAGGAAGTGGCTGCTCTGATGTGAATTGGTGGGGTCAGCACTAGATCTGGTGGATTCCTGAGGATACAGGAGTGGAGACATAGAATTCCAGAACCAGAAAACACCAAAAGCAGGACCCAGACCAGGGCAGGTTCTCTTAGCTACTCCTGGATCCTGGTCTAATCATCGATCCAGTGGGACCCACAGGAGAGAATCAATCGACATACGCAGCCACCGAGTGATTGAGCAGGACAGGCAGGCGACAAGCCCGCCCCTGCCCCCGATGCCCCTCCCACCCCGTCCCTGCCAGGGTCTTAGAATTAAAAGCACCGAGGTCATCATGAGAACGCTGCAGGAAGCCCACCAAATTTGAGCTTTGTTGACTTTTGTCAGCAAGAGTGACGCTGTCTTCTCATCTTCCCACCCTCAGCGCGAACACGATGAACACAGCCAGAGCCGGGGAACGACCCTAGGGCTTTGCAGCCAGAGCCGGGAAAGCCGCGCCGCTCGGCGCCGGGCGGTGGGCTCGAGGCCCGCGAGAGCTCCCTGCGCCGCCCCAGCTCGCGCGTCCGTGGCCGCGAGTCTGCATGGGCCCGTGTCCACCTCGCCTCCTCAAACGGATCGTAATGTCTTTGAGGGCAGAGAGTGTCCCTTGCACATTAGAGGTGCCCACTTCATATATAACAAAATGCACAGTAGGTCGTGATATCTCCGAGTGAATCGGAAAGAAGCGCCATGCCGAGCGGGGCGGCTCTGCGCGGCGCTCGGTCTCTCGTTCTTCCCGCACGCAGCGGCCCTGCGCGGGGCCGGCGGGGAAGAGGCCCCGGTTCTCGGGGCTGATGCGCGGGACCCTGGGCGCTGATGCCGCCGCCCGCCCGCGTCTGCTCTGTCTCCTTCCTAGTTGTTTATGACACTTTGCCTTAGGGACACAAGGATGAAACGGAGTTCAAATGAAGTTCATCGTGTGTTTGTGTGTTTCCTTAGAACTTACATTTGCCAATCCCCAAGGGAGGACTTTGGCTGAACCCGGTGAACTAGGGGGAAAAGTCACAACATGTGGGGTTTGTTGACCAGAAAAATAACCCTGTGGTCTGACAGATCATTTCCCACGCGGCCGTCTTTAGAGAAACGAAAATCTCACTTTCAACAGGCTCAGCTGTTTCTTCTGCATGTTTCCTCTGTGTGTCTAAATAATGTCCCTCTGTACTGATTTTTCGGATTTAGATATAAACTGTTGACTTCCTCCTACGAAGGATGAGAATACAGCACTTTTGTTACCCCGTTCTTCCAATATAATTATGACATAACTTTTTGTTAAACCAATATTCAAAGTTAACACTGTTGCAATTACTGTAAATGTTTTTTCCCAGCTAAGGCATGCAGTGTACACTCATAATATTTTCTCTGTCATGTTCTTGTAACTTTTTTCTCTCCCTAGAGTTCAAAATGATCTTAAATTTTATTTATACCTACCCCTAATTCTCCTCCTACTCTTTGCCAGAACTGTTGGTCTCTTCTTCACAGTTCAAACATATCAGTTAATCTAGTGATTTTTAACTTTAGTGCATCCCCTTTGAAGCCCACTGGCCTCCTGCTCTGTCGTGCCATTCGACTCTTCTTTGTCGGATCCCTGTTTCTTAAATCCTATGTCCTCCTTTTTCCTGGTTTACTCAATGATTTTGGTGGAGTATATCCTTCAATACCTTCCCGATAAAGCATGCTTGGATTCTATTGGATTTTTTTTTTT
>NW_007749808.1:4339-5104 GCF_000696425.1 Galeopterus variegatus | reverse complement strand
TTTTTTTTTTTCTGTCTTCATATGTTTTAAAGCTGAGAGCTCATTTTTGTTCTCTGGTCTGTTCTTTTTCATAGGTGCAATTATATTCTCTCTCTGAAGATATTAATTGTCGTTTTCCTGAAAGTTTATTCTGTTCTTTGTGCTGTCTTGGTTTCCTCTGGATTTCTATGTTTGATTACAATCCCCAGTAGCTGTTGTTTGTAAGTCTTTGATGAGCTCAGTTGCCCTAGAGAGAAAACATCCAGCCTGACACCCCAGGAGTCGCAGCTGGGTCACCGGGATTCTCAGATGCAGCAATCACAGGGTGCTGGTGACTCTCACCATTAGCATGATGACCTGCCCCTCGGCCTGTCTTCAGGATGTCTTCTGTTGGATGAAGGAGGTGCCTGGCTGGTGGGGTGAAGTGATCTAGAGATCACCCTGCATTTATTACAGGCTTTTAACCAACACCCCTCCTCCTGAGAGGCTCCTGGTGCCTCCAGTGGTGAGCCTTGCAGGGGCTCCGTGGGGCTCTGTGGGAGCGTCCTGCCTCCTCTCTGCAAGCCATGCCCAGCCTTACGTCACTCAGCATTTGCTCTCTGCTTTCCAGTTTACCACATTTCACTCACATCTCTCTCCACACTTGCTTTTTCTCTTAGCTTTGTCCTTGAGGGTTTTTTGTTGTTTTGTTTTGTTTTAAATGTCTTCAACAAAATTTCTATATAGCAGTGAGTCTTGGGGTGGGAATGGCAGGAAAGAGGATGTTCAATCCACCTTACTGACTTG
>NW_007749808.1:1177-3595 GCF_000696425.1 Galeopterus variegatus | reverse complement strand
TTGCTTTTTCTCTTAGCTTTGTCCTTGAGGGTTTTTTGTTGTTTTGTTTTGTTTTAAATGTCTTCAACAAAATTTCTATATAGCAGTGAGTCTTGGGGTGGGAATGGCAGGAAAGAGGATGTTCAATCCACCTTACTGACTTGGGTGGTTACCTCATCTTTCCTCAATGGAAAAAAAAGTACTTGAAATAAATTCTGTGGAAATCTAACCCAATTTAGGAATGTTGCTGAATCTTCATTTGTAGGCCCACCTCATAACCCTCACCAAGCTGGTGTCCACCATGTAAAAGGTGTTTGTTGACGATTTGAATGAATAAGTGAATCAGGTGTTCACTAGTCGTGCTGTTGACTGCTCTGCAAGCTAAAGGACTCAGAAAACTCCTCAGAAGAGGGGAGAGTACAACAGGCTAGGTAAACTTGGGGGCAGTGTCTTCCACATCTGGTTGCAAATTGAGATCACCTAGGAATATTCCAGAATGACAGATTCCTGAAAATCATTCCAGAACTAACTGAATCCTAGTCTCAGGAGCTGGGTCCCAAGTAACTACCCATTTCTAACCTTTTTTTTATGTGAGAAAAATAAACCTGTGATGTTTGAGATGTTAATCATATTTCTTGTTGCTTGCAGCTGAAAGCATTCCTGAAAGATTTGTGGGGCTCATGGGAGTCCTGAGATGCTGAAGTGGGGAGAATGGACATGCGGATGGGGGATCAGCTGGGAATATGCAGCCAGCTGAGGGTCTCCTGGAGTCTGAGGGGGAATATTCCCTGTGCAGACCTGGACCTGCTCTTCCTCTGGCCCAGTCCAGAGGACATTACTCTGGTCTCCCTGAAGGCACTGGGGTGGGGCTGTCTATTAATTCCTCTAGTTTCTATACTCCGTTCATGTTTCTCTGTGTGCTTTGTGTCCCAAGCCTCACTTTCTGATTCTCAAAAGCTGTTTTGGAGTCACAAAGCTCAGCATGGATAGTTTTTGGCTCTTTTCAATCCCTCTCTCTCAGCTTACTCTTCCATAAGGCCACTTGGTCACTGCACAAGGAAATGAGCAAAAAAAACCTTACAGGATAGGTCAAGATAAAATCTTGCCACACATATTAACAACAACCTGCCCATTGTTGCCTCTAGCCCAGCCCTGCCCTGAGCAGGAGAGCTGGGTTTACTCCCTGAACCCCTGCAGGCAGATCATGAGGATCTCCACCAGCAGCACAGAAGCAGAGGTGGCAGAACACGGAATAAAGAAGAGCAGGAGTGGGGTTGTTTTTCTGGGGTCGGGGGTGGATTCCAGAGCCAAAGCCCCATGTCAGGGAAGCAATGGAGAGGGGACAGCCCAGGAGGATGGTGCACACAGATGGGAGGCGGGAAGGGTGTGGGTGGGAGGCCTGAGCAGCTCTTTTTATTGAAGTCGCAAAGGCCAGCCCAATTTCAAGGGGAAGGGAAACAGACTCTGCCTGCCTCTTAGTGAGGGAGCATCAAGTTTCTGAATGAGCATGTGAAATCAGAAATATTTTGCAGCCATTTTGGAAAACGCAATCTACAACAGCAAGCATCCTCCTTTTAAATGCTGGTGCCTTGGGAACAGTTAGGACAATCAGACTTTCAAGTGGTAGTAGTGTGAATTAGTTTCAATTCTAATGGCTAGCGGAAGGGAAGGGGTGGTTTTTGAACAGGGTTAGAAGATGCTGGATTGGGAACATTTTGAAGGCAGAGCAGGCCAGGGAGACACCCCAGTGTAGTGCCCTGACACAAAGACTGCACCTCCCTCATCATCGGCATTTCCCACCTTGGCCTCACTGGCTTCTGGACAGTGAGCCTCACACCCCCATGTGGAAGCTCTCTTTTCTGAGACCCATGCTTCTCTCTGCATGTTCATTTCTGTCATCTGCTGCCCCTCATCCATTTCCACCCTTCTACTTTTTGCATAAAGTGCTCCCTTCAGGGGTCCCGCAGTGTCCTGGATGCACTTCTCTCACTGGGCTATTGTTCTAAATTGTAATATTCTGGTCCCTTGTCCATCTCTTGTACTGGGCCATGAGCTCCTTGAGAGTAGGGCCTGTAATTTGGATCTCTGTTCCCTAAGTGTCCAACAAAGTGAGAGGCCTCAGTGACGTTTGTTGGATAGATGAATGAATGAACAGTCATTCGTAAGGCTCTGGGACCACATATAACAGTCTCCCCCACTAAAGGCCAGCAGTGGCCATTCTGGCCCCCTCATCATCTAGCTTCCCAGGGAAGAAACCCTGATGTTTCAGAGGCTGAAGACATTTTCCTCTGCTCTCTACCAGCATGAGCCATGTCAACACCTGGGTTTGCTCACTGCTGATATATGTAGCTCTCCTATCACAACCTCCTAGTTCTAGTTTTCCTTTCTTCCATTATATGCTTGTTTTTAACCATCAGTCCCTCAGAAAAAAAAAAAAAA
>NW_007749808.1:0-803 GCF_000696425.1 Galeopterus variegatus | reverse complement strand
AAAAAAAAAAAAAAGAAAGTGGAAAGACCAAGATTTGGACCCAGATCCTAAAGCCCTGAGTCCCTGCCTGTTTGTTAGTGGTGTGACCCCAACAGCAGACCCTTCCCAGCCTTGCTGTAGCCATGCACCCTCTCCCACAGCCGTTTTTCCCTCTCTTCCTTACAATGTCAAATGCTCTCTCTCTTTTGGTTCCTTCCCCTTAGAATAGAATTAAGAGCAAACCACTGCTATTTTAACCTACTTCTATCCATTAACCAAAAGTTCCTTTCTAGACATTGTCTGTGTTTTCCTTTCATACCCAATTTTCCTAAAAGCATCCTAGGTCTCTTTCTCATGGATACTGTCCCCTGTTGTCTTCCTTTTCCTTCTTTCCATGTTTCAATGACTGTCCAACTGCTCTCCTAGGTGACACATTCTTTCTAGGGGGTTGAATGCTGCTATGGATCCAATGTTCATGTGTTGGAAACTTGATCCCTACTGTGGCAGTGTTAAGAGAGTGGGAAATCTGATCATGATATTTGGAAAGTGGGGTGATTGGACTGTGAGGATTGTGCCCTTGGGAATGGATTAATCCATTCATGGAGTAATGAGTTGTCATGGGTGTGGACTGATGGCTTCATAAGGAGCGCATGAGAGAGCTCTTGCCATTCTCGCCATGTGATACGCTGGTCGGCACAGAACCTTGTAGAGAGTTCCCAACCAGAAGATGGCCCTTACCAGATGCACCCCTTGAACCGTGGAGTTCCCAACCTCCCAAAATGTAAAAAATAAATTTCATTTTCTTATAAATTACCTAGTTTCAG
>NW_007749807.1:9723-10590 GCF_000696425.1 Galeopterus variegatus | reverse complement strand
CAATGGATATTTAGGTTGGTTCCATGTCCTGGCTATTGTAAACAGAGCTGAGATGTAATGGTAGTGCAGGTGTCCCTTGGACATGATGATTTCCATTCCTTTGGGTGTATACCCAGTAGCGGGATGTCTGGATCATATGGTAGCTCTATCTATA
This sequence comes from Galeopterus variegatus, assembly GCF_000696425.1. Classification (NCBI taxonomy): domain Eukaryota; kingdom Metazoa; phylum Chordata; class Mammalia; order Dermoptera; family Cynocephalidae; genus Galeopterus; species Galeopterus variegatus. Next base: position 10,436 of record NW_007749807.1, on the reverse strand, counting down.
GTTATTTGAGAAACTTCCATACTGTTTTCGATAATGGCTGTACTAATTTATAGTCCCAACTGTTGGTTTTTTTGAATCAGGATCAAAACTAGATCCTCAGATTGCATTTGAACTAAACTAAAGACTTTCTCCTTCCTGTTTCCCCTTTGCATTTAGTTTGTTAAAGACATTGTATAGTTTATCCTATAGAATTTCCCACAATCTAGATTTGGTTGAGCAAATCTCCATGATATGGTTTAAAATTTTCCTCTGACTCTTTACTTCTTAAAATTTGTATCTAGGCATAGAGGTTTGATCAGATCCAGGTTTGATATTCTGGCAAAAATACTTCATTCAGGATGTTGGGTTCCTCCTACTGCATCACATCAGGAAGTCTGTAATATCTTGATGCCTCTTTCTTATGGTGTTAAGATTGATCATTAGGTTTACGTGTGGTTGACCTAATTTGTAATCTATTATTAAGTTCCCCATCAATATTTTACCTAATGGTTTAGTAGTCACTGATGATTATTGCATAAATCCATTTGTTTAATGGAGATTGAAAAATAGTATTATTCTAATTCTATAATTTCTTTTTCATTTATTAGCTGAAATTATTTATTTTTTATTAAATTTTTTTTATTATGGTAAGAACAGTTAACATAAGATCTATCTTAACATTTTAAGTGCACAATACCGTATTGTTAACTATAGGCACAATGTCATGCAGCAGA
>NW_007749807.1:6671-7197 GCF_000696425.1 Galeopterus variegatus | reverse complement strand
ACTTTAACATGGAACTGTTGCAGCAGGAGTACGTTTAGAAAAACCACCTTTCATTCAGTTGTTCACCAGCATTAGTTAAGAGGTGATTTATAGTCCATGTTACTGTCAATCATATTCTTAAATATCAGAACATAGCCTGTTAAATATGCTGTAAAAATTGCAGTCTTTAATAAATGTCACTATTAGTATAAACAAACAAATAAAAACAAGCAAATCTGTGATCCAACTCCCTACCATCTGGCTAACACTCCACTCCTTACTTGTTGTGTAATCTAGTATAGAAATTTCACACAATCAAAAGTATGAATTTTATTCTATAGAGTTCTTTAACCTATATAACAGAGCCATAGCTATTTATTTAGAGGTATAAGGAAGGATATATTCAGTTGTAAGGCACCGTAAAGTCACGGCACTCTTTGTGGAGCACCATGCGATATTTACATTTGAATTTCAAAATAAGTATCAGATTTTGTGCTAAACTTATTCCTATGTATCCTATTGCTTGTGGCAACTATTGTTTACGTAC
>NW_007749807.1:0-6178 GCF_000696425.1 Galeopterus variegatus | reverse complement strand
GATTTTGTGCTAAACTTATTCCTATGTATCCTATTGCTTGTGGCAACTATTGTTTACGTACACACGAGGCAGGCACTGTTCTCGTGCTTTATATGTATCGCCTCCATTAATCCTCATAACTCCCTTATAAGGAAGCACTTGTCCTATCCTATTTTATAAATGAGGAAACTGAGGCACAGAGAGATTAAGTGATTTTATCAGGATTTCTAGATAGTGAATGGTAGGGCTGGGTTCACATGTAGGCAGTCTGACTCCAGTATGGATGCTGTTAATGACCATAGCATACTGCCTGCCTCTCCTTGAAAACAGAAAAAGAAATAAATAAGTAGAAGGAAATAATACAGTTGAAGGAAATATATGAAAGAGTATTTTATGATAAGAAATTTCTAGTCATTAACATGTTCCCCATTTAATGGACAAAACTTATTTGATTCTAATAACTACATTTTGATCTACTTTACGCAATTTTGAATATTCTTTAAGGCAATGGTTTAAGATTCATCAATACCCAATGCTTAACAGATGCGGTACCTAAAGTCTTGCAAGATACAGTGACACAGCTGGTTTGTGAAAAATCAGGGCTGCACTTCATGCCTCCTGTTTCACACAATGAAGTGTGAGAATTGCACCATAGCTATGGGGTCTTTGAGACCCAAAAAGGGGCCTTAGACCCTTCTAAGCCTCATAAAGTGAAAGATGGAATTGAGGCTATATGTACTTCTGAGGGTGCATTACTGTGTGTACTTCCAACAGGTCACTTTTCTTTGTATTTTTCTCTCACTTTTCCCTCTTTAGCTCTCACAGATGGCACAATTATATACAAATGTAGCTGCTCAATGTACTACTTCCAATTTTATTGCAAATTTCTTCATTTTAAAAATATTTACCTAATGCTGTGATTATTTTTTTTAATCTTTTGCAAATGAAAAACCTACTATACATACATAAAGTACAGTATTTGCAAAGACTTGCTTCCAGGGAAACAAGATTTTTTGATTTGATGCCACAATTAATTGGTTTCAATTTTATATAAAAAGCAAAAACTGCTGAATCCTATGTCTCTCCTTTCCTTGTCAAGATTATTGTTCTTTAAAAAATTGGCTTAAAAAATCTGAAATGGAATCAAAGTGATAAATATTGTCAGGAAAATAATTGTGAATATCTTAATTAAAATATGAATCCATGCAAATATGGAAACAAAAAGAACTAATTTTTCAGTTTCTAAATAGGCTCCTATACTACAATGTTTTATTTTATTACGTATTTATATTTTTTACCTCTGCTTACAAAAATCCTTTGTTCACACTATATTAAGATGGCCTTGTTTTTATATGTCTTTGTGTTCTTTCTTGTGTCTTTTAGATGATTTTTTTATATATAGTCAATGAAGATACAAGTTTGACTTAAGTCAGACATTATCTAATATTTTTCCATATTTGAGAGAAAGGGAGAAGGGAGGAAATCTTGTAAAACAGAATAAATACTCAATAAAGACATAAGAAAGAACAACATAAATAGAAAATCAGAGTTCTGGATAGTCTTGATAATTTAAAGTAAGAAATTGGGTAGAATATGGTTTCTGATTTTCTCTTGGAGTATTTTTTAAACTCCTTTACCTATAAAACTGCTCAAATTATTAACCATCTCTGGAACTCAGACACCTTATTTCTAAAAATTAACACATATAAATCACCTCTCAGATTGTTTTGAGAACATGTGACAGTTCATAAAGTAACAAACTAATTAAAATTTTTGTTTTATTTGTACATATTTTGCTCTAGAAATGATTTAAGATAACATTTTTTTCCTGCTATGATTTATTCTGCAAAAATACTTCATAGATGATACCACTCAGTACATAAAATTCAAAAAATGCATATATTGAGTACCTACTGCTTTTTTCCACAGCATTAGGTGCAAAGAATATAAGAATGAGAAAAATAACATCCGTTGCAAGGAACTTGCCAATTTTTTCTGCTGGCCTTTTAGGTTATATGTATAGCAAGTCAGAGGACTTAGAATGTACTATCGTAGTAAAATAATTTGAATATTTTGTTCAGTACCAAAAGGATCCTTCTTGCATTGAGTTCTAGTACATAAGGTTTTCCTTTTTTTTCCCATTGATTTCCTGGATAGAGTAAATTTAATTCTCTAATCTTATCCCTAATATCTTGCTTTTCTTAGACTTCATCATCATCAAACACTTATTAGCAGCTAGTAAGTGCAAGTCACTGTAGCTATCTTGCATTTATAAATATAAATTCCTAGCTTGCAGATTGATTATGATTTTTCTTTTGTCCATGGTGCTTTTCTACAATTCTGCTTAGCTGGTTTTCTCTTTTGAAATTTTGTTGCCCACGATATCCTCCTGGCCATCTTCTCTAAAAAGTTTATACCTTAATCCATACTGTAGACTGATTTTATTGAATTCCTTTTATTGGCGATCCCCCGATATTTAGAGAGGTTATAAGTAATTATTTGAATTATTCTAAAAGAACGTTTATACCTTAATCCATACTGTAGACTGATTTTATTGAATTCCTTTTATTGGCGATCCCCCAATATTTAGAGAGGTTATAAGTAATTATTTGAATTATTCTAAAAGAACCCCAAATTAGCCATTTCTGTTAAAATGCGCTTTCTCACTGGGAATCACTTCTTAAATAGTTTATTTAGCTTTTTATGTAAACATTCAATCAGTGCAAGCAATAAAAGTTACAGGACATCTTGGCTACTTTCTGCATTTCCTAATATTTCCTGATGTCTTTTCAGATCTTCCTTTTCTGCAATAGAAAAGTGCACGCAAGGACCTAACATCAATCTTTTCCCAGCCTAAGCCTAATGTCTTTGCTTTGTGAACTATGATCATTTATAAAACTCACAGAAGAACAGATTCATCTGTTACCATGTATAGTAACATCTCAGAGAGACAACTAAACATGACAGTTAAGGGGATTTGCAATTGAAAGAAAAAAAAAAAAACATGAGCAGAGCTGAGAGCCATATAATTATCCTCATTCACACTGTGACTAGCTTTAAAGTGATTTATTCAAAATGGTTACCCTGTACTCTTAGTCACCTCCTTTCTTCACTACATGCTAATTCTGATTTTGGCATTTGTCTGTAGAATATGTTTGTTCTTCCTCTTGAAAGGAAATTGTGCTGCATTTTCAGTCGTGTTTAAATCTGTTAATCATATTTCCCAATTATCTCATAAGATTAGTTATTTGAATTTGAAGCTCCAGTGTTCTTAGAGAAAGCTTAATATCTTCATTATACATACAGTCATGGTTAGCTAATTAGCATTGTGAAGGCTGAAGTTTAACCCTGGATGCCACTCCTCTGGCTTCAAGGATATACTGGGTTTTCTCATTTTAAAAAGTTTAGAAGGAGAAATATCATTGTTGAATTCTACTTCTTGGTTCTTTCAAATAAGAAGCTGACTTTGGGGGATGCATTTAAATGATATCAAAAGCCCCCTTTAAAAGTGTCCGGACATAATATAAATGCATTACAATTCTCTTGATTGGTTTATAAATAAAAGCATCCTTGAATGTTTTCCAAAAGAGTAATGCAATTTAGTATATAGTTAATGAAAATTAAGCTATATTGGTTTTCCTGGAGGGAAATTGCACTACACAATTAATTTTAAAAATCACTGTTTATTTCTTCAGTTTGTTGGGAAACAAGAAACAGATTCAAAATAATGAAGCTAAAAAAACATATTGCATTTGGACATTGTCTGAAACTAAAACACCAGTGTTTCAGAAGCAATTTCATCTTGAGTTCCCATTTTGTTGCTATTGTACTTATTGCTTTTCTTCTCCTTCCTTAAATAGGAGTTCCCATCTTTTAAATAAAAGATGTAAAGGAACTGCAGTTATTTTTATTTCAAAAATAACTATAATAAAATTATATTAATTTTAACATTTTTGTTTTGATTTTTTTAATTTAATGATTATCATACAGTGTACAAAACCGTACTATAAATGTAAAAATCACAGAGGTAAAGTGACTTGCACAGGTTACATGTTTGGTAGTGGCAGAACAAGGACTAAAACCCAGGCCTCTGATATCTGGTCTAGTGTTTTTACCCTTATCTGGTCTTACGGTGCCTTGTGATCCTTTCATTTGCAGAATTTCAGAAAATAGGCATAAGAAATTTCTAGTCCAGAGGCTATATATTATTTTTGTATAATTTAGTGGTGACTTAGACTGAACTGTATATACATACAATTATACTTCCTATTTGTGTAACATTCTGTGGTTTTAAAAAAAATCACTCTTACTATTCTTTTCCTTCCAACCTCTTTCTCTCTCTCTGAAAGAGGGAACTTTCTCTGAAATCCACACAAGGAAAAATCAAAGGAGATTATGGAAAATGTACAGAAGCAGCTTATGACATCTACAATGGAGGTTAGACTCTTTTAGGAGAAAACAAACTTTGAAGACGTTTGAAATTTTTCAGAACCTGATTAAAAATGAGAAATGGTGTAATCAAAACACCCTTCAAAATCCTGTTTTAGGTATTCTTGCAATAGTTTGACTTCCTTGGAACTAGGCCTTCCATAGTGAGAGCTGCTTTGTTGGGACCATGTAACCCATTTATCATGAACTTAAAACTGACTTAGACTGACAGCTAAAGAAATGCATAACCTAGCATTTCTTCCCATTTCTCTCTACCATTTCAGTGTCTCTCAAGCTGTATGTTTTACCTTAATATGTAAAAATAAAGTAAAATGTATTTGTTTTTATGGTGACGAATTTGCTGTTAATGTGTTAGAATGCACAACCAAGCTCAAACACAAACTCTGATTCCGCTGGAGTAAATAGCTAACCAGAACTATTCCCATCATGTCCTAAGATCTGGATTGGAGATATGGTGATCCTTCCACTCACAAGTTAATAGAAGAAAGATAGGAGGGGAAGGGGTTGAGTTTTAATGTGAACCTGTACCTTAGGTTGGAGAAAGACTTGGGAACTAACCGGAGATCTCTTCCAGAATTGAGGTGGGTGGGCCCTGCAAATGGCTCTTTTCCTTCCCCTACTCTTTCCCCTTGTACTCTGAATTTCACACCTTTATTCTTTCATGAAGACTTCACTTCAGTCCTTCAGTGGTGGCATCTTGCCTGCATCACCATCCTGTCTCTTCCTACTGAATCATTCCTAACAGTATACAACAGTATTCTTCAAAATCTCCCATCTCAAAAAAGAAAATAACCTAAAGCCTACCCTTGGGCCTTTCTTCAACCACAACCACTGACCTCTGTTCTCCTTTAAATACTAACTTTTAGATGTTTAGTCTGTCTGCATAAACTCCATTCCTCATACACCATTCACCTTCAGACCACTTGCAATCTGTACCCTTGAAATTGTTCTTGTTGTCAGAGATCTCTCTGATACAAAGTGAATGGCCATAGCTCTGCCTTCATCTCACCCTATCTCTTACCAGTATTGATACAGTTGCCTCCTCTCTCCGTTTTGAACCACTCTCCACTCTTGCCCTCTTAGACATCACACACTGAAAAAAAATGTTTTCATGGTCTCCTCCTTTTCGGTGTTCTTTTCCTCTAACTGACCCTTAACTCTTTGAATGCCTCAGAGCTTTTCCCTTCCATTCGCTTCCCTTCCCCCTCATACCTCTTGACTTAGGTGATAGTGTTAAGTTCCATGGACCTAAAGCCACTGTAGGTTGATGATTCTCAGGTACACATCTCTTTCCTGCCTTCAACCCTGAGGTCCAGATTCATTCATGTATTTGTCTACTCTGTATCTCTACTTACATTGTCCCAAGGACATTTCAAGCCTAATATGTGCAAAAATGGGAATTCTGATTTCAAAACCACCTCAACACTATGGTCTCCCCAATCTTTCCCATCTCTGTACATGGTACCATTATGTGCTCAGTTTGCTCAAGCCCCAAACACAAAATTTCTTACTCACTTTTATTTACCTGCATATCTTATTCATCACAAAGTCTGATAGTTCTACCTCTAAAATTTATCTCAAATCTGGCTGTTTCTTATTCTTGCTAGTACCTGCTACCCCACGCATATAATGCATTTAAACCACAGTAATTATTTTTTCTTCTTTTTAAAATAAACTTTATTTTTTAGATCAGTTTTAGGTTCACAGCCAAATTGAGTGGAAGATACAGAGATTTCCCATATACACCTGG
>NW_007749806.1:4777-10590 GCF_000696425.1 Galeopterus variegatus | reverse complement strand
GGAAGTCTTCAGCTGATTGTCTTTATTATCAGTCTTCTCTGTAAGTATGCTATTATGGTCTCTGTTTAAAAATTGATACTTTCCCATAGATTTCAACTATAATCATATAATTCTCGACTTATTTTTTATTAAAGAGAATCACATGGGTAAAATTCTAACTCAGTTCTGTAGAGCTAACCACAAATGCTTAATACCAAATGAAAACACGATGATACTTCTGTAACTGGAATTTTACCAGGTAGGAACAATGACTTAACTCTAATTATATACAATAACAATAATTGGAACATTATCAAGAGATGTGGCTATTTGCAGGTATATACTGGATTTCTTGTGATACTTTCTGGAAAGTTTTATTCCACTGAATGACAAGTGTGTTTTGAATTTGTTCCACCTCAAGTCCCTCTACCATAAAATGTTGAGGCTGGGTTAATTTCTTAGACACTTTCTAGTTGTAATATACAAACTTTCCAGTTATACAGATATATGAGTAAGCCCTAAAGAGAAATAATTATATGGATACAAAGACAAGTATTTTACTGGTTAAAAGGTGTGTGATGGAATAATATGTAGCAATCAATTCCTGCAGAAAGTCCAGGTACCACAGGGAATCACTGGAGACCCATTTGATCTGAGTTTTCATTCTCCCTTCAATGTTCCAGCTATAATAGTTAAGCAGTTTTCTTAGACAATAAAAACATGAATACAGTGCAAAGGTTTTTAAAGAATGAAAACAAAACAATGAAAAGAATATGTCCTTATTCCTCATCGCCCATATCTATTTTAGTTATGGATTCTCATCATGTTTAAAAGCTTTTTTTTCTTTTTATTTTGGTCCTCAGAATTTTGGCTCCCATTAAAATGGGTTTCCAGCCTTACAGATGTATTTTCTAGTCGTTAACTGATTTCTGGCTTTCAGGTTGCAAGGTGTTTCTATCTAAACACAAATAGTTTAAATTATTACATTTCATGGTGACCTTGATGTGTCAGCTTACATTTCAAATGCCCTTATGAAAGAAGCTCTGAATGTGTGAAATTCTGTTATTTAGGAACCTTATCGTTCTTTTAGTTTAACATTCTTTGAAATGAACATAATCTTTTTATGACTTCCTTTTGTGCACTTAACAAGTTAATATATATGCATCCATCAATTAGCTTGCAAATCTTAAGATATTGTTAATTAAAATAAGATAGAAAGTAGAGATCATAATAGTTTCAAAAGAGGGCAAGAGGTGATTTATTTAAAGGAAGCTTTTAAAAATTTAAGAACTTTGGTACATGGTGAGAGGAGTTTTCTATTCCCGTAAAAAGGCCAATAATATAGGGGAAAAAAGAAACTTAAAAAACCAACCAATCAAAAAAAAAGAATAAAATAAGCTGAAACCAACTATAAGGCAGAATTTGGAAAATATAGTAGGAAAAACATAATATCAGAAAAAATCCAAGCTTTATTTACAGATCTGCTATACACATATCTTCCAACTATCATCTATCTAAATATCATAAATTTAAATATGTAAATATCATACAACCTAAAGAGTGAGAAATGTCTGTTTAGAATATGGTATGAATAGTATGAGTTATATAATTCTTTAAAAAAACTTGATGTAAATTCCAGCTCCCTTGATTAAGTGTCTGAGTATTTCTGTACCTCAGTTTTCCTTATGAAATAGTAACAGTTAATGTTACTTGTTTTTATAAGTCTCAAGAAAAAATAACATCCTGTCATCTTTTGAAACCTTTAACAAAAAGCTTATTAAGGTATTGTTTAAATGGGCCAATAAAATAATATGTTTCTCAGACTTAATAAGTGATTCAATGTGCTGATGCCCCGTAGATGCTTTGAGACTTGGCATCTTTACTACAACTACTTTAGCAACTGACCCTGAATTCTGTGGACGAAAAAGTTACAGAGATTTGGCAATTTGCACTCCATCAACTGTTAAATCATTTGCTCGCTCGTGCCCAAATATTTACTGAATGCCCACTCTGTACAAAGCACAGGGGATGCAAAGGTAGGCTGAGGGAAGCTTACAGTGGAGAAGGCTCTAAGGAGATGCTGAAAATAACTGAAAAGAAAGGTATTCTGAGAAGATGGCCTTATGAGATCATGTCCTCAACTCTGGATTCCCAATTCCCTTTCTGGAGTAAAAGCCAAAGAGCAAATAAGTAATGCCTGGAGGGCACGTGCAGGGCCAGGTGTGCTCCAAATCACCAGGGAAGAGCAGAGAGGATGGCTTCCTCCATGTTAGGGCCAGGTGAGATAGCCACTTTCTAAGGAGATGCTCTTCCTGTGCCTTGGGGTGAGGACTGAGGATTTTGTGGCTGCCTGGGTCAGGAAGGGGGGAAATGAGCCAGACCCCATGATTGCTGTCCATAAGTCAAAGAGAGGCACCTCATCCAGCTGAGCCTGGAGCACCTGGCCAAGGGACAGCAGTCATTTGATTCCTGAAGTGCCCTAGACCTTGTGGTTAAGAGACAATAGTGGCTTTTATCTGGAGATGCCTGAGCAACTTATTTTCTTATTAATTGAAAGTCTTTTGTATGTTAGGGATTACATAGATTTCTTTTCTTTCTGATACATCTTGAAAATGTTTTCTTCCAACTTGTAACTTGTCTTTGTGTATTGTGTCCTTTGCCAATCAGAAGTTTAAGTAGACAATCTACCAATGTTTTCCTTTCTGGCTTCTGAGTTTTGCATCATGTCTAAATATGTCTTCTCCCACTCCACAGTTATAAAAGGTATTGTTTGCATATTTTGGTAATTTGGATTTCCTTGATGCTTACATATATATTCTATCTTGAATTTATTTGTTTATATGGTGTGAGGTAGGGTGTTAAATTTACTTAAACCTTACATATAGATAGCTGTTGCCCCAAGACTTTTACAGAAAACACCATTTCCCTATTAACTGGAAATATACCTTATACCCAATACTTAATTACCAAAAATATGCATATATGAAATTATGAATAAATATGTAAAATAGAATATACAAAATAAAAGTACACTATATCATATAAGGATATAAAATAAAATAACACAAATATATGAAATGAAATATATTTGTAAGTACATAAAATGTATAAAATACATTCTTTTTCTATGTTTGAGGGAGTGATTGCCTCATAATGGCATAGTCTGTATGGAGGTGTATTCTCAATATCACTTATTGGCAATTTCTTTTCTTCTACTTGTCAAGCTTAGGCTACTATGATATCTAAGTGGCCCACTAAGTTTTCAAGTATTTACCTTAATACCTAACTAGCTACATAATTGGTAACTTTGCTTAATAATATTTTCTTGACCACTCTCTTGAATGTTCACTGAACCCTAGTAAAAATGTCATTTTAACATCGAATAGGACTTTTTAAAATCACTCTTGCAGACACTGCCAGTTAATAATGCACATTTTTGATACCTATTTTGGCCAAAAAATGTTAATGACAACACAAAATATTAATAGAAATAGATACCACACCAGAGAGAACAAATAGATTGAAAAAATAGTTTGTCACTCTACTGCACTGAATGACTATTTCAGAAATGCATATTAAGTGCACTGCTCAGTACTATAATAGATTTATGTTCAGATGTTTGTGTATAGTTTAATAAAAACATTTCTAATAACACTATAATGAAATAGCATGTCATGCACCCATACTGAATGAGTTATGCCAGTTTGAACAGTTTCTAATCTCTTCTATTCCACTGATCTAGTTATCTGCAACTGTACTAGTAGGTGGTATTTTAGTAAATAGTTTTAGAATGTTCTCTCACCTAACCCAAACTCCCTCTATCCTTGGGATGATTTTAAATTTGTTTCCTGACTTCTGCCCCCAGGAAAACTTCCCTTTCTGGAAGTCTTCTCAGTAATAGAAAATTTTCATCCATTTCCCCCCTTTTGAAAACAGAACTCCAGTTCCCATGGCTCTGATAGGCTGAGATTGCTCTTGTCTACAGGGAAAGGCCTGGTCTAACAGATCTTCAAAGTCCAAGGCTTGAGACTTGGCATCTTTTACTACAACCACGTTAGCCACTGACCCTGACCTACAGTGAGTAGGTCAAGTTTTGGCACATGGTCTGCGTTTGCCCAGTGAGAGGTATTTCAGGGTTTTCAATAGAACAAATATAACCATGAATCTTTCTCCGATTTGGAGCTAGAAGCATAAGCCTAGAGCAAAAGGGGGGCATTACATAGAAAGAAAACAAGAGATACAAAAACCTGAGAAATGAAAAGAGACAGAGAGAGGAGAGTTGTTAGGTGATAACAGATTTTTTTTTCTAGGTAAAAAGCTTTTTCCACATAGTCACAATGTAAAAGCATTAACTTGAAGTATTTGTTTACTTGTTTGTTTTTCTGAACACAAAGTAAGAATTCTAGATTTAGTGATGCAGAAATAGTCATTGCTCAAAAACTTTAATGTATGTACATATGTATATTATGTTTGGTATTCTTAATGATGGAACTTCAAAAAGTAGAGAACACACCATTATCTTCATTGTGGAGAGGAATTTTAGTGCATTTCATCTAGGGATCACCTAGCGTCATTCCTTAAAAAAAATATCTTTGTCTTTTCAGTGTATATGATGATGGGAAATGGGATATTAACTTTTGAAAGAACCCAAAGTTTATGAATGAGAAACAGAGCCACAGGAACAAGAACAGTGACTAAATGGTGAGGCCATGTTCTCTGCAGCTATCATAACTGGATTTTTGCTCAGGCACACATATTAGATTTCCAATGCTTTGCGATAAATTACCACACGTTTAGCAGTTTAGAACAACACACATTATCTCCCTGTTTCCATGGGTTAGATGTCTGGGCACACCTAGCTGAGTCTTCTATCAGGGTCTCATAAAGCTGTAATTAAAGTGTCACCCAGGCTGTGTTAACATCTGGAGGCTTGACTGGGGAATAGTCCACTTCCAAGCTCATACAGGTTGTTGGCAGAATTTAGGTTCTTAAGTTGTATGACCGAGGGCCCTGGCTTTTTGCTGGCAGCCTTAGATGCTAGAGGCTCCCTGCAGTTCCTAGATGCTGCTGTATTTCTTTGGCATGTGGCCTTCTCCGACAGGGCCACTAACTTCATCAAGTCTTCAAGGACAGTCCTTCACCTCCAGAAGGGCCCAGTCCCTTTTTTCAGGGCTTTCACCTAATTAAGTCAGGTACACTCAGGATAACCTATCTTCCTTTTGATTAACTCAAAATCAACTGATTTGGGACTTTAATTATATCTGCAAAATCCCTTCGTCTTTATCATATTCTATTGACTAGAAGCAAGACCTAGATTCTGCCCACACTTGAAGGGCAGGGATTATAGAAGGCACAAACAGCAGGTGGCAGGATCATGGGGCCATCTTAGAATTCTGTCTACCATATCTATGCTCCATAATTTTGTATACTAAGGATAAAAACGGTCTTAATACTTAGTATATCTACAAGAGAACTAAGCAGTGTAGTGAAGAGTGACAAATTCAATCCACTGGGTAGAATTCTAGTGTAAGTATCAGGTCAAATTCCATCCCCAATGGGTTAACTCTAGCTCAGTTCATTTCAATGGATATTCTGCTGTAGGAACATTACATGCCATAGACCCATGAACTGCTGCTATATGACATAGTCCTATTACAATTTGTCTGAATTTTGTTAGAACATTTATATGTGCATGAGATAATAATTGTCTTATGCATGAAAGGTTGTATGGTATAGTGGAAAGTGTGTACACTTTGAAGTCATGAGAGTGTAGCTTTGAATGTGGCTTCCGCTAATCAGGTCCTGCCTTAGGAAATCTCACTGGGATAAACTGT
>NW_007749806.1:0-992 GCF_000696425.1 Galeopterus variegatus | reverse complement strand
ACAACCCACAACAAGTTCCATATTAACTGACATGGGGTAGAATTCAAACTCTTCCTTCCTCCCTCCCTTAATCCTCATGTTTTTGAGAAGTATTTGTCAGAGATGCCAAGCAAATAATTTTTTTTTTTTTTGCTGCTGGCTGGTACTGGGATCTGAATCCTTGACCTTGGGGTTATAACACTGCACTCTAACCAAGCCAACCAGCCAGCCCATGCAAAATTCTAGACGGAAGCCACAGAAGCTCCAAACTTCTGACACCACTTTTGTTTGCTATCATTTCTCAAAGACAATCTGGACTACCTGAGTCCACAGTCCCCTGCTTTTCTGAGGTATCTGAACTCATTTTAAACAACCAGGGCTTTCTACTTAATTGGTCACAATTCCTTCTTCACAGGGCTTGATATGCCTTTGCAGTTCAATGGTGGTTCTCCTGGGATGGAGAATATAACCCAGGAGTGAATAATCCTGCCCATTCTATTAATAACAACATGTTTTTCTCCTGTGCAATTTTCTTTTCTGTTATCCAAACATAGCTATAAAAACCCTTACAGTGCCCTCAGATTTTCTGGGGGAGATAGGGGTGGGGGAGACTTAAGTCATGGAGGCTTTAGTTGAGGATATCTTGAATTGAAGATTTTATTTCCATCCTCATTTTATCCTCCTTCCTTAGTTGTATTCAAACATAGTCTTTTAAAAATGTCTCTCTGCCCAGACAGTTCCCTGTGCAGTCCAAGCCCCACCCCCACATTCAAGCTCCACCTGACGCCTGCGTTTTCTATGTCATCTAAGGCCACTCGTGATTAGAGAATGAGAATTCAAGGTTTAAATCTTCAAATCCTTACAAGCCAGATTTTCTTTTAGACTTTCTGATTGGAAAAACAAACTGGATTTTCTTCTTTCATGAATTTAAGCCACAAATGTGGGTATGTCCAGATTCCTAGTCTTCATTATTGTACAATCACCTTGTTGTAATATTGTTCTTCCACTTTTTC
>NW_007749805.1:0-10592 GCF_000696425.1 Galeopterus variegatus | reverse complement strand
GTGTGTGTGTGTGTGTGTGTGTGCATATTTTCCCCTTTTTATATTCACCAGCTTTCTCTAGCTTTCTCCCTCTCCTCATACCCTCCACAAAGGGTTTCCAGCAGAGAGCAGCTGGTGCTATGTATTGGCTGCTTTCCCCAGACTAGGGGGGCCTTCACGGGAAATCAATGGCTGCTTATTTTTCCCTGTACTACAGTTTTATGTGTGGACTGACATGGCCCCAACCATACCAATCCATTCTGCAGAGCTATTTCTATTCAGATGTGCCTCTTTACAAATAGCGGAAATTAGTGGAGGGCCAGTGTCAAACTGCTTGTCACATCTTGTTTTCAATCTGTTGAAATCAGGTTTATAGTGTTCTATTCAGAAGCCTGGGTGCCTTTTGAGTTGCACAATGCATTTCAGGAGTTCCATCAGGCAATAAAGGCAGAACTTCACATTGCTATTAAAAAATAATCAAAATGATTAGGCTTTTGAATATTTTGAAGGAACTGATTTGCATGGAATGTGTTGTTTTAATTGCACGTCATTTATTCCTAGGTATTCATCTCTCTAATGTGTAAAAGTATTCCTTGTTCATTTGTCATTATTAGAGCTGCAATGTGTGAATATGTTCTGGTGATTTAGTTGCATTGAAAGAATGACTAACTAAGTACTGTGAGCATGAATACAGTTAATACCTTCCCATATGATGCTAGTATTCCTCAAATCTTCAAACAAATAATTAACATTTACTAAATGCATACCATGTGCCAAGACCACCACTAAATGCTTTACAACTCATTTAATTCACACAACTACCTTTTAAGGTAGTATTATGATCCCCATTTTATAGATAAGGTAATTGAGGTCTAAAGTGTTTAAGTAACTTGCTCAGTATCACAGTTTGTTAGAGGCTAAGCCAAACAGTCTAACTCCAGAGTCCATAAAGTAAATTCTATGAAATATTGATGACCTACAAAACATAGTTTGTTTAGCTTCAGCATCATTTTTATATTTAGATGCAAATGTACTCAGAAAGCTAAACAAAACCTAGATTTGAATAAAGTAAATTCTATGAAATATTGATGACCTACAAAACATAGTTTGTTTAGCTTCAGCATCGTTTTTATATTTAGATGCAAATGTACTCAGAAAGCTAAACAAAACCTAGATTTGGGCCTACTACTAGGACTGACTATATAGCCTGTGGAAAGAAATGTAAAGTGAAACATACATTTGACTGGCCTCTTACATGCTGCAGTTCAGGATCTACCAAGAGAAAATGTCAGGTTTCAAAATGGTTCTAAATTGTGATGGGGAAGGTGAAAGCTCAGGCTTAAAGTAAGAAGACAAAGAGATCAAAAGTCTCCACAATAAGGTAAAGCAGAAGTTCTCTTAGGAACAACCCAGGTGTGATGGAAGGTGCAGATTCAGAGATGTGCCTGCCTTCTTCATGCAATGTTTCTCACAGGAACAATTGCCAAGTAGTACTACTAGACGCTCCCAGACGTAACACTTTCCACTGGGATACTCAATTGTTAGGTTGGAGAGGGCTGACTGTTCTGTAATCTGAGGCTAGACCTCCTATCTAATGTGAAATAGTTTTTTTAAAAATTATTTTTTAATAAAAAATACCTGAGGAATACTCACTCTAAAAAAAAAGTAATATTAAGATAAAACATTAGCTAGTTAGAAGTTTATTTCTTTCTTCTTTCTTTCTTTTGAGGGGTGAAGAATAGGATATTATAGATAAAATTGAAATCTCCTTTGATCTCCTCCCTTTCTCCCCAGGGACAATCATTATTGTAAATAAATAACTGGTACATGTTTTTATACTTTAACTACCTGCATATTTATCCAGAAACATTAAACAAACATATTTCACATGTTTTGTAAAATTTACAAATGATATACTATACATAAAGTGCACCTTACTTATTTCATTCTATTCTTTTGTTTTGTAAATCTAACTTGAATATTATGGGTCTATTCTAAAACACTGTTTAACTGCTGTGCATAGGATCACGTTTAATGAATATACAATTATTTATTATTTTGTTTGCTGGTGGATATTTGTGTTGTTTCCGAGATTTCATTACAAATAATGCTACAATGTAGCTCCCTGCACATCTCCTTGCACAAATGCATGGGAATTTCTTCAGGTAATATACTTTGGAATGGTGATGCTACTTCATAGGATATGTGCATTTTCAATTTCAGTATATTCTGTGATATTGTTTTACTAAATAGCTTCAACAATTTATACAACTTCTAACAGTTATTAAGAGTTCTCATTTCTCAATGGCCTCTTCAACATGTAGTATTGTAATTTTTTGTGATTTTGCCAATAAGATATGTGAAAAAAAATCTTACTATTTTAAATTAATTTCCAGAATTACTGGTGAGGTTAAGAATATTTTGCCATGATTGGAACAACTCAGGTTTAAATGCTTTGCCCATCTTTTTAAATCAGTTTTTCATGCTGTTGTATTTTTACTCATTTGTGAAATTCTTACTACTAATTTATTGTCTTTTATACCCTTAGCATAGATATTCTCTGAATCAGCTGTTTGTCCTTTTTTATGTTGTCTTTTGATTATACAGTAGATTCAAATAAAAATATAATCTATTTTACAAAAAATTTCCTTTTCTATATATGCTTTTTCTATGTCTCATTTAAGAAATTCTTATCTAGATCAAAATTACAAAGATCTTTTCCTATATATTGAACAACTTAGTGGTAATTCAGCATTATTACATTTGGACTTTAGTACAGTGATTAGTAATAGACACATAATTCTGACAGTTTCATATAGGAAATAAATTTTAGAGCCATCCCAAGAAATGCCACTAAATCAGTCTATGGAAAAGGCTCAAAGAAGAGGCACACTTTGTCCTAGCCTCAGAATTCATATAGGCAGGTGAGTGAGCTCTAAGGTGGCCCGCACATCCCAGCACAAGTCCTGTGCTCTCCTTTAAGCTTGCTCCAACTATGGAATCCAGTGCCATCATTCCCTTAGTCTATTGTCACTTTCAAAAACTGAGCACTAAATTGTTATGCTCTTATTTCGTGTAAGTTAATTATTTTTTCTCTCTCTCTCTCTCCCTACTGGGGTGGAGTTGGGATAGCAACCACATTTATAATAAAGAAGTGAATTGGCGGGAAATAATAGAGGTTCTAGCATCAGTGCTTTCAATGACAAGCTATTTAACCTTGGGCAAGTCAATTAACCTCTTTTCAAAAGTCATAATTATACCTAGCCCTGACTGACTAACAATCTTGCAATAAGAACAAAATTGGTATCTTGAAAAATTCTAGGGCAAAAGTAAGGTAATAACAATAACCGTTTTAGTAATCAGTATCTGTCATTACTTATTTCTATACCATGGTAGATTATAAGTTATAACCACCACCTATATGTACAAGAAAATATATAAAATTTATAGGTTTTCTCAATTCAATTTTTCTCCCATGAATAAAGATTATAGGACATATAACAGTCTGCTTACCATTCTAACCATTAACATTTATTTCTACAGTCTGTTTTAGCTTTCTGACTTCCTACTTCATTTTTTTCCACTGAATACCATCAACATTTCTTTCATTTTTTTCTCTTTAGTAGTCCACACACATACCAACCCCAAATGAGTCTATTTGACTTTCTCTTTTTAAATTACTCTCAGCAACAAAATATTAAATGTTCGGTTTCTCTAACCAACTGTGAATTTTTCAATGCATATAATTGAGAAATGTTCCATTTGCCTATATTTTTATTATTCATTCCCTTGTACAGAATGCTAAGGGATATAAAAGAAGAATCTTCAGGCTGAACAAAATGACCTATCAAAAGAAACCATTTGGTGGAAGAAACCATTTGGTTTCTATCATTTAGAATTCCTAGGTATTTCCAAATGACAGCTTCCTGAAATGTTATGGGATAGTCTTGATTGAAATAACAGAATATCCTAGATGACTGTCTTATGTCTTAAATTCCATAACTCTGATTATATAATGGGTTTATTGTTGAAATCTATTTCCAGCAAGTTTGTTTATCAGTGCTCATCTTTCCCTGAATAGAGAGAAGTTTTTGTTGTGGGGAACTTTGGGAAGAACCATTTCCTCTCTTCCTGCAAAAGCAAAATATTTTATGCACCACATATTTTCATGGAATTCTGTCTACAGAGACCAAAGAAATACATAGCAAAGACTAAAGATATTGAATCAATTCTCAGGAGCCAATAGAGTTTCTCAGTGATTTTACTGATTGGCATGTTCTGCATGGCTTTCAGGATCCATTGCTGACTTAACAAGATAATTTACCAGGAAGCCATAAAAAGACATCATCCCTTTTGGTCTGTCTTTATCAGGATCACAACAACTATGGTAATTTCCAAATGAGAAAGTATTGAAGGTTGAACATCATCTGTGCTATAGGAAAAGAAATGCATGGAGGTACTAGAATTGTAGGGCCGGCATAAGCAAGATTGGATCTTGAAAGAAAATATTTCTTTTTCACCAGCAAGATGGCTGAAGAGAGACAGTAAGCCCTCACCTTTAATGCAAAAAAAAAGACTAAAGCAAAAAAATAGTCATTGGTAGTGTGTCTAGCAGAAAATAACAGAAACCATCTAAATATTGAGGAAACCCCCCAAGACCTGGAATCTTGAGACAGCAAAGTAGAAGGACAGGGAAACTCCTGAACAGGACCTGTGCAGAGAGTGGAGAAACCCTGCACTGCTGGGACAAGGTTGGCCAGGGAGGACAGGCAGCAGTATCCTGCCAACCTAGCAGCCCCACACACCCCAGCAGACAGCACAAGGGAGGAGCATGCTGGCTACCAGAAAACATGAATTCTTCCCCCCCTAGAGCTCAGAACCCCACCCAAATCAATGCCTCAGCCCCTCCTCAGTGGACAATGAGCAGGATTTGACATACCCCAGCAGACAGCACAAGGGAGGAGCATGCTGGCTACCAGAAAACATGAATTCTTCCCCCGCTAGAGCTCAGAACCCCACCCAAATCAATGCCTCAGCCCCTCCTCAGTGGACAATGAGCAGGATTTGACACTCTAGGATACATTTAACCAAGGAGGTGAAGATCTCTACAATGAGAAAAACAAATCACTGCTGAGAGAAATTAAAGAGGACACAAAAAATGGAAAGAATTTCCATGCTCTTGGACCAGAAGAATTAACGTTGTGAAAATTTTCATACTACCCAAAGTGATTTACAGATTCAGTGGAATCCCCATCAAAATACCAATGACATTCTTCACAAAAAAGAAAAAAAAAATCTCAACATTCATATGGAACAACAAAAGACCCCAAATAGCCAAAGAAATCCTTGGCAAAAAAATAAATAAATGAATAAAGAAAGCCAGAGGCATTACACTACCCGACTTCTAATTGTACTACAAAGCTGTAGTAACTGCTGTGGATTGGATGTTGCCCCAAACTCATTGAAACCTGATCCTTACTGTGACAATGTTAAGAGGGTGGGAAATCCTATTATAGTAATTGAAAGGTGTGGCCTTGAAAAGGTGATAAGATTGTGAGGACCACACCTTAGTGAGCAGATTAATCTACTATTGATGGTTTAATGGTGATCATGGGCATGGTTCTGATGGCTCTAAAAGGAGAGTACATGAGAAGATCTCTCTCTTGCTACTGCCTTTCTCAAAATGTGATACCCTGCATTGTCAAAGTCATCAACAAGTAAGGCCCTCTCCAAATGTGTTCCCTGGACTTTGGACTTCCCAGGCTCCGAAACTGTAAGCAATAAATATTGTTTCTTTATAAATTACCCAGTTTCAGGTATTTTTGGCTTAAGAAATAGAAACAGACTAACACAGTAATGAAACGGCATGGTACTGGCATGAAAACAGACACATGGACAAATGGAACATAACAGAGAACCCAGAAATCAGCCCACATGCTAACGACCAATTGATCTTCAACAAAAGGACCAAGAACATACACTGGGGAAAAGACTGCCTCGTCAGCAAATGGTGCTCGTAAAACTGGACGTCCATGTGTGGAAGAATGAAACTAGACCTGTACATTTCTCCATATACCAAAATCATCTCAAAATGGATTATAGACTTAAATATAAGACCTGAAACTCTAAAACTCCTTGAAGAAAACATAGGGGAAACACTTCAGGAAGTAGGACTGGGCAAAGACTTTATGAATATGATCCCCAAAACACAGGCAGCAAAAGGAAAAACAAACAAATGGGATTATGTCAAACCGAAAAGCTTCTGCACAGCTGAAGAAATGACCAACAGAGTGAAAGACAAACTACAGAATGGGGGAAAATATTTGCAAACTATGTATCTGACAAGCGATTAATATCCAAAATACACAGGAACTCAAACAACTTAACAGTAAAACAACAAATGATCTGATTTAAAAATAGGCAAAGTAGCTGAATAGACAATTCTCAGCGGAAGACATACAAATAGCCAACAAGTATATGAAAAAATGCTCAACATCACTAATCATGAGGGAAGTGAAAATCAAAACCACATTGAGATATCATCTCACCCCAGTTAGACTGGCTGTTATCAAAAAGACAGAGAACAACAAATGCTGATAAGGATGCAGAGAAAGGGGAACCCTCCTACACTGTTGGTAGGACTGTAAATTAGTACAGGCATTATGGAAAACAGTATGGAGTTTCCACAAATAACTACAGACAGACTGCCGTGTGATCCAGCAATCCAGAAATCTGGGTATATACCCAAAGAAATGGAAATCATCATGTCTAAGTGAAACCTGCACTCCTATGTTTCTCACAGCTCTATTTAAAATAACCAAGATGACTGGATAAGGAAAATGAAATATATGTACACAATGGAATACTACTCAGCTGTAAAATAGAATGAAATTCTGCTATTCACAGCAGCATGGATGAGCTCAGAGAAAATTATGCTAAGTGAAAGAATCCAGGCACAGAAAAAGAAATACTGCATGTTCTCACTCATAAGTGGGATGAAAGAGAGAGAGAGAGAGAGTACAAGAGGAAGGAAGGAAGGAAGGAAGGAAGGAAGGAAGGAAGGAAGGAAGGAAAGAAGGAGGGAAAGAAAAAGAAAAAGAAAGAAAGAAAGATCACAATAACACGTTGAACTTTCAAAAGGAGAGAACAGAACTGTGGTTACTAGAGATGGGAAAGGGGGAGGGGGAGGGGGGTTAGGGAGAAATTGGTTAATGGTCACAAGGAATGATTACATTTTGTAATTATGGACATGATAATTGTTCTGATTTGATCATCACCCATTTTACACAGGTATTGATATTCAACTCTGTATCCTACAAATATGTGCAATCAATTAATTTTCAAAAAGAAAAAAGAAAACACAACCAAAATATTTAATAAAAATGTTTTGGATCTAGAATTCTCTTTTCACCCTAATATTGAATAAAGTACAAGGAGAAAAAAATTGCTAGATTACAAAGACTAAGAAAACCTACCATCATCCAAAAACTCTTTCTGAAAAAATTTCATGAGAATATTTTGCAGCAAAATGAAAAAGGAATCTAAGTAGGAGGAAGACATGGGATGGATTTTAAAAGCAAAATAAAGAAAACATTCTCTGTAATAAAAATAATCTCAGGATGTGGGTTATGTACCATGCCAGTAAATAATAATTTAGAATAGACAGCCATCGATTATCTGGAATATCATACTGTATGGTTAAGAAGCCAGATGCCCCTGTAAACTTTTATTAATCATATTCTCCATTAGTAGAAGCAAATCAATTTCAAAGGAATATGTGTCCATCACTTTAAGTTATTTACACACGTGATTTTTACAACTAATAATATTTACTTGATCAAAATACTATAAATATTGTTTATTGGCTTTAATTAAACTAAAACTATAAACAAAGATTGGAAGACTAAATTTTGCATGTGTGTGTGTATGTGTGTATGTGTGTTTTATAATTACAGTTTATTTTAAACAAATAATTTGGTGGATTGAGTTTGTGAAGATCTGGAAAGAAGGAGAGCTGGAGAGAAATGGAGGGACACATATTTTCTCATCATACACAGTAGTAGGCAAAGTGATATCATCTTGAGTAATTAAAATTATTATTGCATTAGAATGTTATGTTACCTCATAATGATAACCAGTAGAAGTAAAAAAATAGATCTGGCAGACCTAGGAAGCAATTTGAGAGGGATGTTAAGAGTGTACCAAATGTGTAATATTCTATGTCAGAGAGTCTATAAATACCATCTGAAATTGATTGATCAAGAAGTTCACGTACAAGTGGATTATTTAAAATTAGAAAGGCAGCCAGCCCCACCAGAGGTATTGCAAACAACTGATAATGGTAAAGAACTGAAGGAAGAGGCAAGAAGATTTGCTTTCTACTATACCAGTTAGTACTGTTTTAGTTTTCATCATCTTATGCATTATTTACTTTGGTCATAAATGTATAGACCGAGAGAAAAAGAATGTATGTATTTTTCATGTTTTGAGGACCTCCTCTTTATAAAAACATGTTGGTCTTTAGTGCTGTCTCTTATGCATTATTTACTTTGGTCATAAATGTATAGACCGAGAGAAAAAGAATGTATGTATTGTTCATGTTTTGAGGACCTCCTCTTTATAAAAACATGTTGGTCTTTAGTGCTGTCGAATACAATTTCTGAAATATGACATATCTACGCTGTCCAATATCATCACCACTAGCCACATGTGACTATGGAACATATGAAATGTAGCTAGTGTAACCGAGAAACTTTATTTTTAATTAATTAATTGTAATTAATTTAAATTTATAATACCTACCTGTGTCTCATGGCTACCATTGCTCAGTGCAGCTCCAGATAAATAGTTCCTAATCTTTCACGATCAAAAACCCTTTATTACTTTTTTTCCTCCCAGAAACCCTCACACTTTAAAGGATTTGACAACCACATTTCAGTAATAACTTATTTGTTTACTGTTCTTAATCAAACACATATAACTGCTAATTAGAGCTCTGGTGAAGCGGAAGCAGTGTCACCTCACCATGCAGAACCAAAAGCAAAGCAACTTGATGGTTTGGAGGGGAGAAGTTCATTACTAATTCAGATACAATTTTTATTAGTGTTTTTAAGATAGTAAAGTTCACAGACCCTCTGCTAGTGTTACACGAACCCCAAACGGTCTGGCAATTTCTGCTGTATCTTAATGTTCTTCTAAGAGCCTGTCACTCTGTTTTCCCTCAAGTCCCTGATGGAATTATGAAGGATGTTGAATCAGTAATAGATCGCCACATCCTCCTTCCAGCTGTAAATTCTCTGCTTCTCCTTGGAGAGCTCAGTTGTTCTTTGGTGTCCCAGAAATCAATGAAGTCTGCTAAGGCACTGGGACTTTATCCTGCTTGAGGCACACTGGTCATTAGCAGGTCCTAGACGCTGCAACCTCCAGGTGGTAAAGATGTTGGAGGCAGTGGTAGTTACCCCACCCCCACCCAAATCTTCCCCAAAGAACCATTTCCAAGGCAAAGTTCCACTATGAAGGAAAAAACTTTCCTTTCTCCTCTTGTTGCAGTCACTGAAGGAAAAAAGGCCTTCTTTGGAGCAAAGTTCTGGCACTGTTCCATTTACATTCTGCTCTATAGAGGCATCAAGAGGTCATTCATCGAAACTAATAATCAGAATGCAGAGCAAATAAGAGTAATAGCCTCACACAGCTTTTCAGTCACCTGGGGGAGCTGGCTTCAGCAGGCCAAGGATACAGGAGCTGGATTTTAAGCTGACTATATCATTTTATGGTCAATATATCACTACATAATGCGAAAGTGAAGGGCATTGTCCACTGTTTTAGTGTTACACACTGTGTGAGGCAGGAGTTGGAGAATTGCTGTCATTTCAAGCAAGGTCTATGGGGCGAGTACCTTTAAAGAGCAGGTTCTCATTAGAGGAGGATGAGCCACTTGACAATTGCGTACACCTTGTTAGTGGCAGGAGCTTGTGGAAAAAGCATGCACACACTAACCTACGAACAAATCACTTAAAATAATTTATTTTTACTTGAGAAAAAGAGAAGATCATTTGCTGTGGTTTGGAATTTTAAACAATGCTTTTGTTGTCAGGTCAAAAGAAGATAAAGAAATAAGCAGTATTCTCAATGCTAGTTATAAATGACATGCCACGTTCCTGCCTGTCATCCCTTTGCAATAGTTGGAATATTATCAGCCCATTCTTGGGAGTCAGATCGAGTCCTCATGCATTGCTCTGAAGGAAGAAAACAGAAAAAGCTCATTGACACAGCATTTACTTAGCACCTAAATTCTGAGACATATGAGAAAGGGGGTGGGAGAAGGGATTGCATTTTAGTTTCTCTATAATGGCATTTGTGACATTTTATTATAATTGTATAGCAATTATTTCCTTATATTCTTATGCTGCTATTAGACAAGGAGATGTTAAGAGTGCATCTTCTAATTTTTATGTTACTAGCACCTAGTTCGGTCAGTGGCACTGAGTAAATTGTTATAAATTTGTTGAAATATTTGTTGAAAGAATGAAGGAACAAATAACCCATGTCCCTAGTCCTCAAGAAGTTTAAAAACAAGCTGGAAATATAATTTTATTAGCTCCTTTTATTCTCTA
>NW_007749804.1:0-10594 GCF_000696425.1 Galeopterus variegatus | reverse complement strand
GCATAAGTACAGTGTTTGATTTTGCAAGATGATGAAACGCATGTTCTTGTAATATATGGTGGTGGTGGGGGGACTACTTTCTAGCTCTGGGATCCCCATTGTAAGAGAAATATAAACAAATTTAAGTCCAACCCTTGAAAGCAAACTGAGATGAAACAATGTCAAATATGAAACTTTTAAAACAAAGACAAGTTTTTCTAATTAAATTCCATGAAACGCTAGATGCATTATGTACTTGCTTTTTTAAAAAAGTAAGGAAAATGCAACATAGAAAGGTTCTAGAAAAATAATTATTTTAAGTAAATAATAGTATATTATATGTTATAAATTGTTTTATTATGATAACAAAATTCACTTTTGTTAAACAATCTAATCTCCAGTATAGGTCAATGAAGCATTATAATATTTTAATATCTTACAATTGATCAAAAATCAGTTAGGCAAACAGAAAGGATGTTTACATAAATATACCTAGCCCACCCATGGGTGTACGCAAGTCAGTGGACACACTAAATATGCCCCCTTAATTTTGGTTTCCTTATTTTTAACATAAGGTATTTTTGGATTAGGTCATTTAAACAGTTCCTTATAATTCTATTATTTTATGCTAAAGAAGTTAGTTCTAAAAGAATTGATATTTATATACAAAGAATCATTAGCAACTACAATTTTGCAGAAGATTTTTATTGATTCATAAAATATGAAAAAAACTGATATCTAATTGCACAATAAGTTTCAACTTCTATCTATCTTTTAATTTTCCTTAGGAAAAAGCATGATGCTTTCTTTCTACCCTAATAATTTAATATAGTATTCTTTTAATATTTGTCTTCCATTTCATATATGGTTAAGCATATGTTCCCACAAGGTGGTGCTCTTTACTTAAAAATTTCAACAGGAAGCAGTTTTGTTCTATATTTGCATAGTGCTCAATGACATGATGCAGGCTTCAGCATACTGTAAATGATGAAATGAGCAGTAAATATGAATTTGTTACTTAAAATTTGCTATCATTGTATTTTCATTTTAAAAGTGCTAAGTGTACAAATAAATTTTGGTAGCAATTTCAGTTATACAAATTTAGAGGTTTTAAAAATTTAGAGTTAAAATGTGAATAGGAAAATGCACTTTATTCATAAGCAAAACATGAAGGAGGGATAGTAAGAAGATAAGTTTGTCTGGAACAGGAGTTATTGTCTGGAAATAGAGGGAAGCTAGAATCTATAGCATGGAAACTATACAGAAATCCTTTAATAATAAGGAAAGTACAGAGGCATAATATATTAAGCACATGTTATTGAATTTAGCTATTGGGGAGGATGGAGGAAAGCAAAAAAAAAAGGTAGAAAAAAAGGAAAGGAAGGAAAGGAATAAAAGAGAGAAGAATTTGAATAACAATAGTGATTTTACCTACCATATCTTTAAAAGATCTGAATTTATTGAGTGTGAAGCAGAAAATTTCAGTCTGCCATTCCTCTAGTGCACTTGGTTCCCTCAAGCCTCTCAGAGGGTTACATCTCACCCTGCTGAGGCCTATTCCAGTGTTCAAAATTTTACCTGATTTGTTTATATCACCTTCAGCACAAGCCAAGTAGTTTATCTTGTAACCAATCAAAAGAAGAATGTTCTCCAATACTGGAAAAATATAAATTAGATGAGGAGTTCTACTTTCACTTAGGATGTAGAAAGTGTTAAGAGAGCATTACTATCATGCTAACAATGAGAAAGAGCCAGATAATCTAAAAACAAAAAGTTATAATTTTTTATTTAACCATCAGAGAGCTGGAGAGTCATCCAGGTATCAAGATGAACCAAATTCCAGGAGTTGACAAGCCCCTCTGAGGAAAGATAGGATACACAAACTGTTTAATTATTGGCAGAACATGGGAGCCAAGTGAAAGCAGCTATAAAAGTAGGTAAGAAGAAGGCAACTAACATTTTAACAATTCTTGAAGGCTTATTATGCACTATCATGAGAGGTCAGAATTCCTGAGAGTTCCATTCCCAAGTGTAGTCTGCACTTGCCTGACCACCAGCTCTTTTATGAGATGGCTTAGCTGCTGCTTGGAGATAGAAATGAAAAGAGAAGAAGGTATCTTCCAATGGGGGAAGTACAAGGATCCTTCAGCATCCAACATCTGGTCTGGCTTTGATAAGAAAAGCCATCTGCCTTAGGAGAGAAGCAGTAAACTTGCAAATGCCCAAGGCAAAAATCTGGCTGCCACTAGGGAAAGGACAGGAAACAGTGTCATCATTTACCCCCAGGCCAAGGTCAGTTGCCACTGGTAGAGGTATAGGAACCGTCTCCCCTCCAACCAGCACTTGACAGTAAGAAAACCCATCTGCCATTGGGGGAGGAAAAAGACATCTGCTTAATCCCAAGAATTTGCAATGATATAATGAAGCCTATTGCTGTGAGAAAAGGGCAGAAAACCAGCTTGTGGGAGCACCCAGAGATTCAAAGTAGGGGTCATTATTATACTTTGGAGGAGGGATAGAAAACTTGAGTTTACTGTAGACTCAACAGGGAAAGGGCAGAGAAGAGAAGAATGTCCCGAATACTGAGGTTTGGTGCACAGAACCAACTTAAGAAGGAAGAAAAGAAAGACCATAGTAGTACGTTGGTCTTACAGAGAAAGGGAACATTCCTAGGGCTACAAAGTAGAGTGGGGGGGGGGAGGAGGAGGGGGAGAGAGGTTGGGGGATACCTGGGTGGGGGACATGGGGTACAAAAGTAGTTTCTGGTAATGGGTATGCTGTCAGTATGAATCTGGCCCTCACATCATGGGCACAAGAGGTGACAATTAGCTTCATATCTCATGAATGTTCATAATAAAAATAAGTAAGTAAGTAAGTAAATAAATAAATAAAGACCGAGGCTGGAGGAGTAGAACAACAAAGTCTGAATTTCCCTTTCTTATTGCTCCCACCTCGATCCTTGCCATAATTGATATTAAACAAGAGTCTGTTACCAGAAAAGGTACAAGAATGCAAAGAGAAACCCCCCACTTTCCTTTGTAGCACAGGCATGCAAAGTCTTCTGAAAATTGAGGGTGGAACAGGAACACTTAGACAAACCCTCTGGCATTCCAATACTCATACAATATACAACATAGGTGCAGTCCACAACAAAGGAATTTTAAACCTATGTTGTGCTGGAAGTATCCATAGTGTCAATTATAGCCCAAATTAAACACAACTTTCTACTGACTCAATCCCCAAATTAATGGCCTGATAGGTAAAGAGGAGTGAATATTTTTGGTTATAAATATTATTTGTCTCAGTTTCTTTCTTTTTTGTTTTGTTTTGTTTTCTGCACATTTGGCATTCAATCACTAATTACACAGTATTCAAAAAGAAAGCAAATAAAGAAATGAGGCACCAGTGTAAAGCAATAACAGTCCATAGAACTAGACACAGAGAAATCCAAGGTGCTGAAACTTCCAGGCGGAAACATTGAAATAACTATGTTTGATACACTGAAGGACTTAGTTAAAACAAAAAAAAAGTGGAGAGCATGAAGAAACAAATAGGAAGTTTCAGCATAAAAATAGAAACTATACACAAGAGAATCAAATGGAAAATCTAGAAATGAAAACTATAATATTGGAGATAAAAAAAAAAATCCCTTGGTGGGCTTAGTAGTGCACTAGACTTCGTAGAGAAATCAGTGAGCTTGAAAATAGGTGAATAGAAGTTATCCACACTGAAACATGGGGAAAAGAGTGGAAAAACAAAGAGAACAGAATGTCCAAAGCTGTAAGACAGTATCAAACATTCTCAAATGCAAATAAATTTTCAAAAAATAATGGAAAACAAATGAACTATATATTCAAGAACTGCAGAGAACTCTTAAAAAGAGAAATAAGAGAAAAAATACAAATAGGCATATCATAGTAAAATACTAAAAAGCACAGATGAAAAAAACCTTGAAGTCATCTTCAAGAGGAAAAAGACATTATTTACAGAGGAACAATGATTAAAATGAAAGGAGACTTCTCAGAATTTATGCAAGTTAGAAGACAGTGGAGCAGCACCTTTACTGAAAGTAAAAGAAATCTCTACTTAGAATTCTATAACTGATGAATATCTCTATCTAGGATTATATAAAAAGTATAATACCTCATGGTCCAATGTCTTTTAGTAGAGGATTAAAGTTAGATTGACAATTGAAATCAATTCATGCAATTTACTAGGAAAGAAAAATTATGTAATTTTCTCTTCAATGGAAAGAAGGAAAGATAATTTAATAAAATTCAATTCAATTCATGAAAATAACTCCTAGAAAACTAAAAATCGAAAAGGACTTCCTTAATTTGTTTTTTTTTTGTTTTGTTTTTTGTCCTTTTTGAGACCAGCCGCACCGCACTCAGCCAGTGAGCACTGTGAGCGCACAGGTCATCCCTATATAGGATCCGAACCCGTGGCGGGAGCGCTCCTGTGGTCCCAGTGCTGCACTCTCCCGAGTGCGCCGCGGGTTCGGCCCAGGACTTCCTTAATTTGAAAGAGCACAGTTGCTAAAATAAGATGAAACATAACAAAGAATACTCCATAGCTAATATTCATCTACATAGAGAAGCAACTAGAACTAATAAGCATATACAGTAAAACTGCAGGATATGAGGACAATATAGAAAAAACAATTATAAATTTATATACTATCAGTAAATACTGGAAATTAAAATATTAAAACAATTCTGAGAGAATTTTTTAAAGACGTAAATAAATAAAAAGATATTCTAGGGCCGAGCCCGTGGCGCACTTGGGAGAGTGCGGCGCTGGGAGCGCAGCAGCGCTCCCGCCGCGGGTTCAGATCCTATATAAGGATGACCGGTGTGCTCACAGTGCTCACTGGCTGAGCGTGGTGGGGCCAGTCTCAAAAAAGACAAAAAAATAAAAAAAATAAAAAAAATAGAAAATAAAAAATAAAAAGATATTCTAAGTTCATGAATAAGAATATAAGAATATTCAATCCTGGAATATATCAATTCTTCCAAAGCTGATCTGTAGATTCAATGCAATCTCAATAAAATCCCTGCATTTTTTTCTTTTTTGTTTGTTTTTATAGAAACTGACAAGCTATTTCTAAAATTTACATGGAAATGTGAAGGACTTAGAATAGAAAAAACAATTGGAAAAATACAAATAACATTGCAGATCTTTCAGGGTTTAGTATAAAACTACAGTAATCAAGACTTTCTTGTACTGGTCAAAAGGCAACAGATAGATCAATGAAAAAGAAGATAGTGTTCAAAACAGACCAAGATTTCAGCAAAGGTACTATAGTAATTCAAGGTAGAAATGATAGTGTTTTTTTTATTATTGAAATGTAATTGATTATACATTATTCGTAGGGCACAGGGTTGATTACCAGTATTTGTGTACAATATGTGATGATCAAATCAGGAGAGTTGGCATATTCATCTTTCCAAAGCGCACTCATTCTTTCTGTCCATTAACCAATTTCTCCCTAACCCTCCTCCTTGTCCTCCCCTCTAATAACCACAGTTTTGTCCTCTCTTTCTG
The DNA here is from genome assembly GCF_000696425.1 of Galeopterus variegatus. NCBI lineage: Eukaryota > Metazoa > Chordata > Mammalia > Dermoptera > Cynocephalidae > Galeopterus > Galeopterus variegatus. Next base: position 5,068 of record NW_007749804.1, on the reverse strand, counting down.
AATTTTTGATGTATTATTATGTTTTTAAAATTATTTTGCGGGGGGTAAGGGCTGACTGGTATGGGGATCTGAACCCCTGACCTTGATGTTACAAGGCTGCACTCTAAACAACTGAGTTAACCAGCCAACCCTGATAGTTTTTTTTTTTTTTAAGGAAATGAACTAGATCAATTGACAGACATATGAAAAAAAGAACACTGACATACTATACACCAAAATTAACCATTCACAGATCATAGCCTGAACTAAATGTCAGAACTAAATCTATAAACATTGTAGAAGAAAAGGTAAAAACAAATTTTTGTACCTTTATTTAGGCAAAAATTTCTTAAATAGGACCCCCAAACAAAAATCATAATAAAAAGATAAATTGAGCTTCATCAAAATTAAAATTGTTTGTTCTTTAAAAGACAGTATTAGAATAAATGAAGACCAAACAAAAAAAAAAAGAACTTTAATGACTTTAATGGGCATACAGACAGCCAATAAACACAGGACAACATGCTTGATATCATTACTTATCAGAAATGAAAGCTATAATCAATAATATACAATGATATATCCACTAAAATGGCTAAAATTAAAATTAGTGACAATACCAAGTGTTAGTAAAGATATGGAGCAATTTGGAATTCTCATACATTGTTGTTGATGATGCAAAATGACATGCCACTATGATAAACATTTTGCCAGTTTTTTATAAAGTTAAAGATACACTTATCAGACAATCCAGAAATCCTACTTTAGGTATCTACTGAAAAGAAATGAACACATATTTGAATATTCATAGCAGGTGCATTCATAATAGCTAAAAACTAGAAATGACTCTAATGTCTATCAATTGTCAACTGGATAAACCAATCGTGATATATACACACACACACACACACACACACACACACACACACACATAATGGAATACTACTCAGTAATATAAAGGAATACTCTGTTGATACTTGCAAAACCACAGTAAAATCTCAAAAATGTTATGCTAAGTGAAAGAAGCCATACCATGTGATTCTATTGATTTAAAATTCCCCAAATGCCAAAACTATCATCATAGAGAACAGACCAATAGTTGCTACAATACGAATTTCAGGGAAGAGTTTGGCTGTAAATATGTCCAGGGAAATTTTTAGGGTAATGTAATGTTCTATATTTGATTGTGGTGGTGATTAAATGACTATATACATTTTTCAAAACTAATGAAACAGTATACTTTCAAATTTGTGAATTTTAGTTTGATTCCATCCCATTTGTCTATCTTTGCTTTTGTTGCTATATTTTTGAGGTCATAACCAAAAAGTCATTGCCCACAGCAGTGTCATAAATCTCTCCCCTACACTGTCTTCTAGTCATTTTAGTTTCGGGTCTTATATTTAAGTCAATACATTTTGAGTTGATTTTTGTCTATAGTGCTAGAAAAGGATTCAATTTCATTCTCTGTATGTGAATAACCAGTTTTTACAACACCACCATTTATTGAAGAGACTGTTCTTTCCTCACTGTGTGTTCTTGGCATCTTTCAAAAATCAATTGACCATAAATGCAACGGTTTATGTCTGGGCTTTCTATCCTGCTCCATCGGTCAATGTGTCTGTTTTTATGTCAGTACCATGCTGTTTTGAGTATAATTGCTTTATAATATATTTTGAAACCAGGAGTATGATGCCTCCATCTTTTTTGTTTTTGCTCAAGATCGTTTGTTATTTGGGGTCTTTTGTCATTCCATATGAATTTTAGGGTTTTTTTTTTCTATTGTCTTAAAAGAAAAAAAAAATTAACAAAGTGAAGAGATAACCCACAGAACTGGGTTGTTTTTGCTCAAGATCGTTTGTTATTTGGGGTCTTTTGTCATTCCATATGAATTTTAGGGGTTTTTTTTCTATTGTCTTAAAAGAAAAAAAAAATTAACAAAGTGAAGAGATAACCCACAGAACTGGTGAAAATATTTGCAAACCATACATCTGATAAGGAATTAAATATCCAAAATATATAGGGAACTCAAATAACTCAATAGCAGGAAAACAAAAATCCAATTAAAAGATGGGCAAAGGAACTTAACAGCTATTTTTCAAAAGGAGATATACAGATGGCCAAAAAGTACATGAATAAATGCTCAGTATCACTAGATATTAGGAAATTAAAACTGCAAGAAGATATCACCTCACACCTTTTAGAATGGCTTTTATCCAAAAGATGAAAGATAACATGTGTTGGCAAACATGCGAAAGAAATGGAAACTTCTGTACTTCATTGGTGGGAATGTAAATTAGCACAGCTATTAAGGAAAACCATATGGAGGTTCCTCAAAACACTAAAACTAGAACTACCATATGGTCCAGCGATCTCATTTCTTGATATATATCCAAAGGAATTGAAATCAATATGTCAAAGGGATATTTGCACTCCCATGTTCATTGCAGCATTATTCACAATAGACAAGTCATGGACTTACTCTGTCCATTAACAAATGAATGGATAAAGAAAATGTGGTATATATAAAAAAATGGAACACTATTCAGCCTTAATAAAGAAGGAAATTTCTGTTATTTGCAACAATGTGGAAATAACCCAGGCACAGAAGACAAATACTGTATGATCTCATTTGTAGACTATAAGAGAGTTTAGCTCATAGAAGTAGAGAGTATGATAATAGTTACCTGAAGCCAGGTGTGGAGGAGAAGGAGGGAATGGAGAGTTATTGATTAAAAAGTACAAAGTTTCAAATAAACAGGAGGACTAAGTTTTGAGGTCAGTATCACAGCATGTTGACTATAGTCTATAATAATGTACTGTATATTTCAAAATAACTAAGAGCATAAATTTCAAATGTTTCACCATAAGAATTATAGATAAAGGAAGTCATGGATATGTTAACTAGCTTGATTTAATCATTCTACATTATATACACATATTAAAACATCACATTTTATTCCATAAATGTATATAATTATGATTTTCAATGAAAATAATATTAACAAAAATGTAAATTTTACTATATGTATTTTACCTAAATATAAAAAATTTAAAATAAATATTTTGGATGAGTTAGACATAATGTATTAACAGTTTTAACATGGCTACTTCCAAAAAAATTTTCAAAAATAATTTTATTTATCTTTTTTTCTTTATGGCTTTCAAATACAACTCCTAATGCATAAGAAGCAAATCCACATAAGTATGAACTTATCGCCTACAGGAAATAGGAGATAGTGAAACTTCTCAAACAAGAGAATGAAATCAAATGTATAAATTAGGAAGATAAAACTAGATTTGGTATTCAGGAATGATTGCTGAAGTTGGGCAGGGGTACAAGTTTAAAAACCTCTGCAATATTCCTCAAATAATCAGTTTTATTTCTCTCTTTAATTGCTAGGGGATGATTAAATATCAAAAGAGACTTTAGGTCTGGAGCCAGAGAGTTTAGATTTAGTTACTTATGGTGGAAGCTATGATAGTTACTGAGCACTGCAACAATGTAAGTATGCACAGAGAGAAGCATGTGGCCAAGGACTGAATTTTAGGACATCTTCACTCGGATACAGTGGGAGAACAAGAGGAATCTTTTGAGGCAGAGACAGAACAGTATCAAATGCTACAGAGAGGGCAAGAGAAATGAAGAATGAAATTAGGTCAGTGGATTCAACTATTACAGATCCAAATATAATTTTCGAGCATTCTGTTTTAAATGGGGGGTGGAGAGGTGGAAATCATTTCACACAAAACAAAGGAGAGAATCGGAGCTGAGAAATTGTAGCAGGAGATATAATGCACTAGTTTGAGAAATCTGGCTATGTAGAAGAGCCATGGACACATACTAGGATAATACAGTCTCATAAAAAGGTTTTCAGCACAGGGGAAATTTTAAAGCAGAGAAAAAGGAGTTAGTGGAAAGGAAGAGATTGCTGGAGGGAAAGAAATACCTGAAGGTTAAAGTTCCCCCAGGAGCTGGGACAGAAAGGAGAGCAATGACATGGGTAAAAACCAAGAGAAATGGAAAAAGCAATTCATCAAGATGTGAAGAAAATATTTATTTTTGCTGCAGTGAGAAACACTGAAAAAAGCACATTTTTTTTCTGCAAAAACTTTATTGAGTAAATAGTTGGAGGTCAAGGTATCAGTGTTGTACTTACATGATCAGAACTTAAAAAAGCTATTTTCTTCTTTTCTTTCTTTTTTCGTTATTCTCTCCCTCTTCTTGCTACTTGAGTCTTCCTCTCAAGGCCAGCTTCTGAGGTGATAATTCAAAATTGTGTTACTTTAATGGTGTTATGACTGAAGCCTATGAGAGGTTTAGAATCTTAATTATACTTACCAAAGAACTATCACAAATCCACACATAACAGTGAAATGCTGATTTAATTTTATGGATGATAAACTGATGTTCTGTGAGAAAAAGGAGCCTGTCTAAAATCAAAGCACTAATAAATGATAAAATTGGGATTAAACCCTAGGGCCATTTCTTAGAACTTCATTCCTATCTCACATAACCACAATATTTAATAGATGTGCTGTTTCTTTCTTTCCTTCAATAAAACTGGAGTCTATTATTGCCTTCTGAAGATAGCATCCCCTTGTGATTAATTCCAAAGAGGAGTTTCTGCAGTTGCAGTTTTGACCAGCCAAAAGAAAAACAGTGATTTTAGTTCTATTTCTGCCACTAAGGTGATAGAAAAACAGTGATTTTAGTTCTATTTCTGCCACTAACGTGATAGGACCACAGGCAGGTCATTTGCCCTTTATGAACCTTGATTTCCTTAATTATAAAGTAAGGTGTTGTTCATTGCCCTTTATGAACCTTGATTTCCTTAATTATAAAGTAAGGTATACACTTGTTCAGTTTGTAAGATCTTTTCATTTACATTTTTATGAGTCTAAAAATGGTATTATGACAGACCAGTTCTACCATGTAGATGAACCAAACTTGGGATTGACTATGGGTTTATATCCTCCTTTAATCTCCACTTGGATTTTACATATGAACTTTTTTTTTTTTTTAAAAAAAAAGTTATGCTATTGGAACTGGCTATGAGGTAAGGAATAGAATTCCATTGAGAGGTTTTGG
>NW_007749803.1:0-10594 GCF_000696425.1 Galeopterus variegatus | reverse complement strand
CTAAAATATTGATACATTTAGTTTCTTTACATAAACAAGGAATAACAATAAACAAAAAAAAGGTTACTATATGTACGCTATATAAAAATTACAAACTCAAACTATGCATCAGTGAAAAAATTATAAAACTAAGCATGATCAGCTGTTTACAAGGTGGTTTTGATATTTTTAAAGCACTTACTACTTGTTTATTGATTATATAAGATAAATGATAGCCGACATCCAAGATTTAAAAAAAATCTAAAAGAGGAAAAGCTTAAAGTTGGGACTAAAATATTGATACATTTAGTTTCTTTACATAAACAAGGAATAACAATAAACAAAAAAAAAGGTTACTATATGTACACTATATAAAAATTACAAACTCAAACTATGTATCAGTGAAAAAATTATAAAACTAAGCATGATCAGCTGTTTCCAAGGTGGTTTTGATATTTTTAAAGCACTTACTACTTGTTTATTGATTTCATAAGATAAATGATAGCCGACATCCAAGATTTAAAAAAAATCTAAAAGAGGAAAAGCTTAAAGTTGGGATAATTTGACTATTTTCTCCAACAAAACTGAAAAAGAACACCATTATTCAATTTTAGCAGTAGTTTTTCAATATACCCTCAGCACATGCCCAAGCTCTTAATGCAGGTCTCATCTATCCCAAGATTCTTATTTTTGATGTTGCTGTTTTATTCTGGGGGTTGGCAAGAGTCCTGTCAGTAGGAAAGAGAGATAGAGAGGGCTCACAGGTCAGCAACCCAAAGGTAAAAGAGTATGTTTTCACAGTATTTCCTGGTCTACGCAATATTCAAGAGAGCCTAAGGCAGGGAAGCTTGAAGAATCATGGGGAAAAGGACCAAGATTCACTGATTTGATAAAAATTTATTGAGCAAATGCCACATGCCAGGCACTGTTTTATTTTAAGCCCTAGGGATACAGAAAAGAAAAAGTTCCTGCTTTTGTGGAGCTTACATTCCAGATTAGGAGCCAGTCAATTGGATGGGGGGGGCGGGGAGCAGTACTTTTTTTACGAACATTAATTAAATTAACCAAATACAGCAGGAAGACAGGTGAGCTCAAACTTTCAGAGGAACAACTGGTTACTGGTCTTTCCTTAAAGGATTTAACTTAAGAGAAAAGTTGAAGCAGAGCAAAAGATTCATATCACCCCAGAATGAGCAATTTCTCCCTGTCCAGATCTGATATTGTATATAGCTCTGAATAGAGGAGGAGAAAATTTATTTTGCTAGTAATGACTCCTAAAGTAAATGGGACAAGCTGAATGTGTTCCTCAAGAGAAAGGAAAACTCCTGTTTTGTCTCCATATTGCAGAGATGCCCTTTTGATCTTGGTGTGTTAGGTGAATTGTCCCTTTCCTCATGAAAGACTCTATCTGCTACTCCACAACTATGTAAATCCTGTTATTCTGGGTCCAAGTTAAGCCTTAACCTATCCAAAAAATCTCTTTAAACTAATCTCACTTAAAATGAGCTATTATTACTGTGTGCTCCTTCATAAGTAGTTTGTACTCATTAATTTCACCCTTGCTCACATGAGGCCTTCAAACTGGTCCCAAGCTACTGTGCGTGTATTTGCTTTATTTTCCTGAGTAATTGGTGGGCTCCTTAGAGAGGCCACATTTTCTTTTGCTTTCGTGAAAGTACCTAGTGTAGTCCTAGTAACATTGTGAGGACCTTAATAAAATACATTCTGTGGGGATATTAGATTAGGAGGATAATAATATTAGCCATTTACATTTGGCCACACAACAGATAAAAGTGACCTTTAAACCAAACTATAAGCCCTTTGAGGGCACTGATTGTATTACAGTTATAGTTGTGCCCTTAAACGCATAATTCCATTTAATCATTACAACAACCTTACGGAGGAGGGGCAATGACTATCCACATTTTATACCAAGGAAACTGAGGTGGAGGAACATTAAGTAACTTCTCTAACTTCACATAACCAGTAAGTGGTGGAGTCACAACTGGACTCCACGGTTAGAACTCTTAATGACTCCTGTTTCCTGTAGGATCAGAAGTGTGCCCACGTGTCTTCTGAGGCTCATCACACTGTCCTGGCTCTTCCAGGGGTAACACAGACTGCATGCAAGAAAGAAGAGAGGCAGAAGCAGCTCATGAGGGAGGAAGAGGCAAAGGTGGACAAGGATTCCGCACGCTATCCTGCATGGTCCATGAATGACAAGGAGGAGAAAGGAGGCAAGAATACAAGTGCAGGTAGACAGAGAAGTACAAGGAGAAAGAAGAAAGGGGAAAGGGAGAGGAAAGACGGAGAAAGAAGAAGAGGAAGGAGAGAAAGTGAGATGGATAGGAAGAAGAGACAGCCAGAAATTCCTTAACCGGAATGAGTAACAACAACAAAAAAGTGCATCAGGGTTAATAAGCAGAGAAAAGAGCAAGACTTCTCAGAAAAGGCGCAGAGACACTGACAACAATCCTGAAAGGAGATGGTGGTGCACAGAGAACTGACCAGCCTGAGAGTCAAGGGCTGCCCAAGTCCCAGCACACCCCATGCATTGGGAGACACTTACAGAGCAAGAGAGGCGGTGGCAGCAGTGAACAGAAGGAGGTGCCCAAGGGATCCAATAGCACCTGAGAGGAGCAAATAGGAAAGTGAGAGCTGGTGGGAGGCTGCCCAGGAGCCACCACCCAGGTGCTGGTCTGCCAGGGCACTCACCTCCACGGCAGGCCTGGATGAAGAACATTTTCGGCTTGTTCTGAAGGCTTGGGCAGTTGGCATTGTCAAAGAGCCGAAAAACCTCTTGTAGCTGCCAGAAAGAAATCGGGGAGAAGGGAGGTTAAGTAGTCGGCAGGGCCTCCTGAAGTCCTACACATACAACAGCAGCCCCCACTGGAAAGAGAGCAGGGAGGAGGTGAAGCAGCCTAGTTTCAACAGCCGGTGTCCACGTGACTATACTCACCTGAAGCAGTTTGCCATCCACACCATAGATGGCACCCTCCACGCCATGAGACAGGAGAGCCACTATGCAGGAGTCCGTGGCACGGTGGGTAGGTAACTGTGCAAAATTCTGGAGTTTCTCTTGCATTTCCTAGAAGAAAGAAGCCTTTTAGTGTTGTTCACTGTAGCGAGTACTAATATGAGCTCTAATCTTTGGTTTCTATTTGAAACCCTAAGTTATGAGAAGATCAAAATGTTTTCTGTATATTCCTCTGGTCAAAGATATAAGAAGTCAGAGACCCTTTGAAAAGCTAAAGATAGCTATGGACTCACCAAAAAATGCACATGACTTCAGACACAAAATTCTGAATACAGATTCAGACTCACTGAGATAGGTTAAGAACTCCTGGACTAAAGCAAGTAACTAATGAAGCTAATCATGAGCTAGTCAACTTTGATTCATTCCCTCACCATCACCCAGATCCTTCATTAGAGCAAGTGCCCTTGTATATAAATGGCATGAGGGGGACCAGCAGGGGAGCTGTGAATGAGTAAGTAACTACTATTCAGCTACAAGAAAATAAACTGCTCCATGACAAAGGGTTGATAGCGTCACGATAGTAGAGAACAGCAGTACTTAAATGCTGTTTTCTGCCTCAGACTGTAAGTATCCAAGAGGTAGCAGTGATGTCTGTATAAAACACTTTGGTCAGGGAAGAGCACACTTTGATGGAGGATCCCACACAGCCCAGTGATTATATACATGGGCTCTGGGATCAGACCCATCTAGGTCCGAACCCTGGATTCTTAGAACAAGTTAATTAGCCACTCAAGGCTACAATTTCCACTTTATAAGAAAGTAATTATGAGTAAATTTTCTCTATGTTTGTGAAGATTAAAAGAGATATTGCTTAGAAAAGTCTTATCACTGTGTAGTGCCTGGCACATACTGCAAAGATCTGTCATTATTACAATGTACGTGTCTAAATAAGAGCAATAACATTACCATTTTTTCAAAGAAAACCTATTATTGGTTAACCTTGGAGTCCAATTTAAGAATCAAGCACCAAGTTACCATAAGTTAAGCATTTGATCCATGCAACAGAAAGTTATACTGTACTTAATAGTATAATAATCTGGCACAAACTTTTAAACCTATGTCTCCCTCTACAACTAAAGATGTCTGTGTCTCCTCTCCTGAGATGAGGAGAGAGAAAAAAAGTTCATTTTATTATGAATTTGAATGAAATATAATGAAGATGAGTATGCCATCTAGGCAGAACAATTATAGCACACACATATTTAGCATTTACCACACACACATCCAAATAAAAAGCACTTGTGTAATATACTGCAGTGGTTCTCAAAGTATGCTTCCTAAAGGGAACTTTAAGAAATGTGAAATCTTGGACCCCAGCAAACTGGGTTTTAAAAATCCATCCAGGTGATTCTGCTATGTTACAGGTTGAGAACTACTAATCTATTTATTTGGAATACTTTTGTTTGCAGATAATTGAGATGTAATTATATAAAAATTTAAAAAAATCAGCAATAGAACTGGAAGTGGAGAAATTGCCTTGCTGAAAAAGAATGGGTAAATACAAGGCAACCATAAGAATAGAAATCTTAAGGTAGTAAAAGATACAAAGTTCATTTGCTTCAAGAATACATAATTTCAAGAGAATACATAACTGTGAATGTTTGTCTGGAGCTGACCATAACAGAATTTAACATACAATAGTTAAAGAAATTAATTTTGCTTGAAGAAAGGAATAAAAATTAAATACTTGAGTACCTACTCATGAGCATTTTGAACTTAGTGAGATTATTAGGTCAGTAAACAGAGGACAACAAAGCCCAGAGTAAGAACACGCACACTTTGTAACTGACCTTAGTAAGACTAAACCATTCAATAAATGGGGATTGGTTATTTGGGGGGCATTTTTCCACAAGCAGCATAGCTTAAAATAAGATTTGTAGATTTATTTCTGATAAAATTATAGTATTTCTATAAATAGTAGGATTCTTAACTCTTGCTATGTTTTTGGCTGGGGGTTGGGAGACACATGCAAAAAGAATAACCTGTGAACCCCCTGAAATTATGTGCAAAACTGTATGGGTAGCTGCATTTTCCAGGAATGTCCTATAGCTTGTCCCTACATTTTCAAAGCAGTCTGTAACCCAAATGCAAGTTAAAAACAATACCACATGGTAAAAGTAAATTTGCCACTTTAAAATGTATCTTATTTCCTAATATATGGTAAATAGTAATTCTATAACTAATAACCTTGAAGTAGATGCAATGAGACTTTGATGATAAAGAGAAAATTGAAAACATACTTGGGCAGTGAGAACACCAGTGTTTTCTCCAGCACTGTCAAGGGAAGAGAATTCTCTAAGACTATATTATTTCCTATTTTTAAATGGGATTTATCTCTAAAGTCAAAAGATCTGATAGGGGAAAAAGGTGGGTGGAGGGGATCTTAATTGTTTTGATTCTGTTTCTTTGCTCATGAAATAATTTTGAAATAAAAGAATTGAATCTCTTGAGGTCCCACCATGAAGAGCATATTCTCAATTCTCTAAGACTATATTATTTCCTATTTTTAAATGGGATTTATCTCTAAAGTCAAAAGATTTGATAGGGGAAAAAGGTGGGTGGAGGGGATCTTAATTGTTTTGATTCTGTTTCTTTGCTCACGAAATAATTTTGAAATAAAAGAATTGAATCTCTTGAGAGGTCCCACCATGAAGAGCATATTCTCTGCAGATGCCAGATGCACCAAATTATGATATCCACTGTAACCACATTTCTTGTCTATACTGGTTCTCCCTACCTAGGAAGGCTTCACCACTCCTCTCTGCTTTAGTAACTGCTATCCTTCAAGGCCAGCTCAAGTCCCACTTCCTCCATTTATCCTTCTGACTATATCTATCCAGGCATTTCTTTCTCTTAGTATAAAAGACCTCTCCAATCCTGCTTGGTCCTTAGGAATATAAGGGGAATGCTTCCTTTTCTGCTGATGTCAAGATTCCCTCATGTATAACTGAAGTTCCCTGAACTCAAGGTCCACATTTTTAAAATCTCTCGTAGCTAACACAGTCCGCCATTATAAGGTACTCAAAATTTAACTCTACTGCAATTCAAGTTATAGAGAAATGTAACCAGAGAATTAGAAGCCAACAGGTTCTTGAATGTGCATCAGGTTTAGCATAAATGGAAATGGCATTTATGAAGTGGATTCATGGACTTATCAAATCTACTGAATGTCTCTGAAAAAACAGCAGCATACAGCTGACTTGGTGACTAGGTACTATATCTTTATCAGGCATGTAGGATCCCTTATCAACTGCATACAATTTGGAAAACCATACATAATAGATTCCTAGTAAAAGCAATGGCTAGACCAAAATCTCTAAGAAAACATACATAGTATAAATTTTGTCAAGTGACCTTCTAACAGGATTTCCTTCTCCTATTCATGTTCCCTTCATGCCCAGCAGTCCTCTAAGAAAACTGAATAATCTACTCGAATACCTGATGACTGAAGAGGCTGTTCTGGCCATGGCTTCAAAGCAAGGCGAGGTTCACTACTTTGCATGGGCAATTACTGCTGGCAAAAACAGCATGTAAAGGACAACACCCAGGTACCTGTTGATGGAACTGGCCTTACCAAAAGTATAGCAAATATGTAACTATTCCCAATGCAGCAGGACAGCTGAGAAATAGAAATGAAGGACAATGCTGAACATGAAACAAAGATCCTCTACCTCAACAGATCAAAGAGAATCTCCTAGAAATTTTAATTTCACCACTGACAAACCCAAAAGCAAGCTTAAGAAAGTACTATTATTCTAGAATCAAAATAAAGGATTAATATAAATTTACAAATAGGCTATTGTTGACTTCAAAACAGAAATCCTACAGGTAACAAAATCAGTAGTGCAGCTTGGTAATTGAGGTTGAGGAGTAACCCATAATGAAAATACTTATTTACCAGAATCTAATCCAGAAGCAATCTACCCTAAGATATAACTTGAGGCCATACAACTGATAAGAGTAAGGAATTGCCCCATATTAGACTGCCACTAAATAGTATTTACACGGATAATTCTGGCAAACTTTAACTGGCAAGGCTTATATCTGCTAAAGTAATCTTTTAAACAGAAATTGGGCTCCTAAGTAGCACTATTAACCAAGAAGTAAATGTCCTGTTAGTCCTAGCTTATAAATATCTTTTCTGAATAGGTTAAGGTGAATCTCAGTGTTTCATCACTTCCTGAGTGACGGGAAATCGTTTCTGAACATGTAAAAGTGAGGACCCAACCCTGTACTACTATTATTCCACGAAAGCACAGTTACCCTGAGACATCAACACTGCAACATTGAAACACCTGGCTGGCCCTAATTCTTTTTACTAGATTGCAAGGTGAGAGGTAGAACAGAGTCAGTTAAAAGGTAAGGAGAGTAAACAAGTTGTAAGACATATCCCAGCATGCACAAGAGGAGCAGGTATTTCTGGCCCCAAAGTGTTGCCCAGCCCTCTAATTTACATGTCAGTTTTTCCTGCCTCAGGTACCTGTGCAGTCTGGTCATGCAGAACATGGATGTCATAGCCCAAAAGCTTGAAGAGTGTGACTAGGGAACCGTGGTCCACATCCCCTCCAGAGCGAAACTCCAGGTCTTTCTCTCCAGTGAAGTGCACATTGCTCAGCACCAGTGCCAGGCCACGCGGCCGAGACTGCAGCCTATAGGCCTGGGGAGGGGGGCCAGTTAGACCATAAGCTTCTTGATGACAAACTATGATTTCCCCCTTTAGATGGGACATTTCAAGAAAACACAGACATCACATTCTTCTTCTTAACCCCATCAGGTGAAGACAGAGAAATGCCCTCAGAGGGCATCTAATCAGCAATGACTTTCTGACTAATACGGCAGTTAGAAAACATACATGCAAACTATGGTCAGGTGCCCAGGAAGGGTATCTCATTTCCCACCTCTTTTCCTCTTGCCATTACGCAAGACTCACCAGCTGGTAGTGTGTTTGATAAAACTCAGGAGTACAAGGCTTCACTTGAAGGCAGGGGGGACCATCTCCATTGTCTAGGGAGTGTTCCACAGTATCTGTGGCATAGACAGAAAGCCAAAAAACTAGTATACAATCTAAGTATAAATCCTAGCATGTCATTCTAACCTCAGGCATGCCTTTGAATTGGGGTTTTGATAAATACTGGTCTCATTCACTCCCCTAATCTTTAAGATCCACGAAGGCAGAGACCATGTTAGCTTTAGCTCACCACCAGATCCTCTGCACGTAGCTTGCATGTGCTCAACTCACTGAATGACTGAATGAGCTCTCTGATAAAAGCCTGCATGCTTTTAGGTTCCCTAGGCTGGTGGCCCCAAGGTACTCTTCTCTCATTCTAAACACTCAGCTTTACAGAGGAGACAGGCCAATCATGTGTGGGAATTTCCTAACCATACAAGTTGCTCAAAGGGCCAATTACCCTAAGGAATGTTATCTGTGATGAAAGGGAAATGGGCCCAATTAACAACCCATCTAAACTGTCCTGCTAGCACCTAACAAATTCACTGAGAAAACTGTTCCCAATGTGAAACTGTCTCATGTCAGGGAAAAGCCAGACACCATTTAAAAAAAGGGAAGTCAATCTGTGGGACCCCATTTATCTAATCAATTCTCACCTGTCGAAAGACGCAGCAGCTTGTGAGGGGGACGGGACTCACATATCGGGAAAGGGAGACTCAAGTCGTAGTCACAGCTCAACTGTAAGAAACCACAACTCACCACGAGACCTTAGGGAGATGGTCCAGTCCAAATAAAACAAAATCTAGTCTCCCCCCACCCCATCTCAAAAATTCCCTTCCACACAAATTAACCCTTTCCAAAATACCAAATTTCTAGGGCTCCATACCGGTGGGGGTACATGCCGAAGACCAGAGAGGGTTGTGAGTAACAGATCCTTCAGGTGGCCCTGCTTGGTCTCCCTCAGTGCCTCACAGAAGGCATCAAAAGCCTGGGGACCCCTCTTGGGCAGCAAGTTGAGAAGTTCCACATTCTGACTGAAACTTCCAACTTTGGCCTAGGATATAAGAACAAAACATGGAATAATATTTACTGATCTACATATAATTCTATTTATCTTCCTGAGCTTCCTCATTCATCTCAAGAATTCCTTTTACAGGAAAAGTATGTACAGGTGAAGTCCTTCCCACCATTCTTACATTACGTATCTTTTCTGTCAAATGCTCTAGAATGGAAAGGTGCTCCCATTTCCTTAGCAAGGTGCTACATTCTTTCCACACTCTATCATGCTCTGTTCCTACCCCTATAACCAACTTATCTTCTTGGCTTCTCTTTTTTGCCTCCAGATACCTGGATGAGCTCCCTCATTTCCAAAGTGATGATGTCCTTCTCCAGAAGATGTTCCAACAGTTCACTCAGCAACAGCTGCTTGGCCAGCACCACCCGGTTCTTTTTCAGAGTTTCCTGATGGTCAGGATGCATGCCACATACTCCCAATACCCTACAGATAGAAGGAAGAAGGAAAGGCTGTCAAGTGCAAGGTTTGACACAGAAGAAGTGGGTGGAAGAGGCATGAGTAGGAAGAACAAAAAGATTAGGACTTATAACAATGAAGATCAGGCATATTTTATTGAATCTGGTTAAATAAAGGATGTACTAAGCAGTAACATATTGATCACAAAGAAACAACATATAATTCTTTCTTGGAGTACATTCAACTGAGACCACCTGAAATAAATAAACTGAGACCATCTGTGACTGGGAGACGGAAATATCTGTCATCAATATAATACACACAAGCACACATATATTCCTGAAAAGGAATACTCCTCTGTCTGATGAATCAATTTTAATTAAAATAATTATTCCAGAAAAAAGGATGTACTAAGCAGTAACATATTGATCACAAAGAAACAACATATAATTCTTTCTTGGAATACATTCAACTGAGACCACCTGAAATAAATAAACTGAGACCATCTCTGACTGGGAGACGGAAATATCTGTCATCAATATAATACACACAAGCACACATATATTCATGAAAAGGAATACTCCTCTGTCTGACGAATCAATTTTAATTAAAATAATTATTCCAGAACATATTTCATATTATTTATCTAGGCTGATAAAAGTGATGTAAGTTTAAAATGATTTGGGGTAAAGAATAAAATAACTTAATAAATAAGACAGACACACCCCCTTTTCTCTAGTCTACTTATACAAATTATAACTGTTTTTTAATTAAAAACTTTAAGATCCTGTGACAAAATGACATTACAAATCATCAAATCCTGTATGACATGGGTAAGCAGAAAGTATGACAGAAAGATTCCAGAAAATATTTCATATTATTTATCTAGGCTGATAAAAGTGATGTAAGTTTAAAATGATTTGGGGTAAAGAATAAAATAACTTAATAAATAAGACAGACACACCCCCTTTTCTCTAGTCTACTTATACAAATTATAACTGTTTTTTAATTAAAAACTTTAAGATCCTGTGACAAAATGACATTACAAATCATCAAATCCTGAATGACATGGGTAAGCAGAAAGTATGATAGAAAGACACAGTAGATAAATGCCAACGATGAACACAACATAATTTGAAATCACTTAAAGAGTTAAAGC
>NW_007749802.1:13485-13827 GCF_000696425.1 Galeopterus variegatus | reverse complement strand
ATTCCAGTGGCTACAGAGGGAGCTGACAGCAGGGACCCAAGTGAGTTATGTATCTCAAGTGGCTTTGTGCAGGGGACACCCACAGGGGTCAGGGGCAGAAGACCTAGCAGGTCAGTTAGAAAGCACATGAAAACCATCTCCCTCCCTACCCTGTAGTTGACCCTGCAATATTTGTGGGGATTTTACAGAGAGCTGAAGTCTCAGGTTATATAGACAGGGAGGAGGGGTACGAGCCAGTGAAATCTGGATTTTTAGAGACCCCCATTAATTAATACCTACAAGCTGAGGAACCCAAATACCTTTTCTTGTTTATGTTTATCATCAACCAGATTGTAATTTTTT
>NW_007749802.1:11060-11449 GCF_000696425.1 Galeopterus variegatus | reverse complement strand
TAGCATCATGGTTTGCAACAGCAATAATCAACACCCCTCCCCGCAAAGCTACTCAGCCGTGACTCAGTCTGCTGGGGCCAAGGCCCCAAAAGAAGTGGTTCCCTGAGCTGAGCTGACTGATGAAAGGGCCCAGTGCACTCCGTTCCTTGCCCAGCTGGGAAAGTGAATTCAAGGTCCAGCAGAAAGGGGAGGCCTCGAGGGTGCATCTATAGTACAGTGGACACCCAGGAGGTTATAGTGTCCCAATCAAGGGACAGAGACTCCTGCCTAGAAGAGTGCTATGGGTTAAAGGTGTCCCCCAAAAGTTCATGTGTTAGAAATCTGATTCCCATTGTAACAGTGTTAAGAGGGTGGGAAATCCAATTTTGGTATTTGAAAGGTGGGGCCTT
>NW_007749802.1:7968-9306 GCF_000696425.1 Galeopterus variegatus | reverse complement strand
AGAAGCCTAGCCTCAGAGGTTAGAAGCTTCCTTGTCTCCTCTTTA
This sequence comes from Galeopterus variegatus, assembly GCF_000696425.1. Taxonomy (NCBI): domain Eukaryota; kingdom Metazoa; phylum Chordata; class Mammalia; order Dermoptera; family Cynocephalidae; genus Galeopterus; species Galeopterus variegatus. The sequence goes on along the minus strand of NW_007749802.1, from coordinate 9,261 downwards.
TCTTGCTCCATCTAGTGCATCACCAGAACCCTCTGACCTTCCTCCCATACATTCCCCAATGACCCCTAGCGTTCCCCTAGGCAAGGCTAGATTAGTGCCATAGGCTGTTAGCAGATTGCCCTCATTCCAGTGCTTTCTGCTCCAGTCCATCAGAAGTCCTCTGGATAAACCTCCCGACCACCCCCCAACCCAGCCACACTTCTTCTGTCTTCTACGCCCTTGACCAACTGTCCCCCACCCCTCAGATCTGCCCTCAACTCTTCCCTGGCTACCTCTTGGCTCCAAAGAGGTGGGCCATTCCCCCCAGTGCCCAGTGCCTGGCCAGATGTTCTGAAGTTTCTGGGGCTTCCAGGCACCCACTGTGCCAGGGGCTGTGGTATGGAATTCAGATTTCCAAAGCAATTCTGCTTCTCCTGAGTTTCTGCTTCTCAGGGGGAGAAAAAAGCCAAGCAGCTTAATCACAAGGGCTTTGATGTGTTTTGCACGATGGTCTCCATGATAACTATCCGCCACCAGGCCATGGCCAGGGGCCTGATTCAGTTATTGGCATATGCAGGGGGTGTAGGCTTGTGCAAGTCTAACTGTATCTGATTATTCTCTCTCTCTACACACACACACACACACACACACACACGCAGCCTTCCCCCTTCAATGTATTTCCAAGGAATCTTCTTGCTTGGTAGCATTAAAATAAAGTCTAGAGACGAGGAAGGGAATGGCTGGGCAGGTACCCCAGGGTGACGGGGAAGTGAGGCCACTGGCTTTCAAGCTGGAAGTGAGCGGTTTGGGCCCTGATACTTTTCACTTATTGTTCGTTCTATACCAGTGTTTTTCTCAGCCATTTTTTTTTCATTATCACCCACCCCCTTCCTCTGACCCCAGGAGCCACTTTAGACATTTTTCTTAATCATCTCCTGCCCCTACATGAAATTTTAATACTACAGGTATAATGTATATGCTTTATATATAAAAAAGGTAAGATATGTTTCACCCCCTCCCAGTATAAAATTTCATCCCCTTGGGGATGACATCACCNAGCTGCCAGAGGGCAGGTGAGAGAGGCTTGGAGGCCCACCGTGTGCTGGGATCACTTACTGATGTGTGCCTTGGGTGAGGGATGGGGTGTTCTTGAACAAGTGCTGACATGGGTCTAGGGTGGCATCCACAAGCGTAAACAGATTGGCTTTCCTTAGGAATATGCCCCTTTCTGTCTATGCCACCACCAGAACCTCAGAAGCCTAGCCTCAGAGGTTAGAAGCTTCCTTGTCTCCTCTTTATCTTGCTCCATCTAGT
>NW_007749802.1:5537-6081 GCF_000696425.1 Galeopterus variegatus | reverse complement strand
GGTAAGAACACTTGAGATCTATTCCCTTAGCAAATTTCAAGTATATGATACATTATTTTTATCTGTAGTCACCATGCTGTACATTCCATGCCCAGAGTTTGTTCACCTTATAACTGAAAGTCAGTAACCTTCGACTCACAGCTTCTTCCCTCACCCTCCACCCCTGGTGAGCACCATTCTACTCTGTTACTTTGATTTTTTTTTTAGATTCCACATATATGCGAGATCACACAGCGTCATCTTTCTCTGTCTGACTTATTTCACTTATCACATGGCTCTCAAGGCTCATCCAGTTGTCACACATGGCAGGATTTCCTTCTTTTTAAAGACTGAGTAATATTCCATTACACACACGTATCACAATTTCTCTACCCATTCATCTGGCGATCCTGCTTTCTCTTTGCAGCATTCCACCAGAGGATTCAAGCCACTCATTCACAGGTACATCTCCCTGACCCAGCTGCAGGTTCCTGAGGCTGGGATGGCACACCACTCCCCACCGTCTCTCAGGACATTAGCACAGCACCTGGCCCAGAGAAGACCT
>NW_007749802.1:3232-3670 GCF_000696425.1 Galeopterus variegatus | reverse complement strand
GAACGCAGACATAAATCCCCATAGCTGTGGGGCTGATAAACAGCCTGGAAGGGATGGGGCCGCAGGGAGCCGGGCAGGCCACCCCTGTGCCGTGGATCCCTTTGGGCTCAGACCTGTGTCCACCCACGTGCAGAAAGAGCCTCCACCAGTCCAGGCTCCTAAGGTGTCTGGAGACTCGAGTCACCCACACCAGTGGCCCTCAGGACTCTCACCTGGCTGTGGGTACCACTAAGGCCTGCAGTTCTTTATTTCAAATAAAATCGGCTTTTGAGCACCCAGGGCTGGAGCAGGCTCATGCTGCCCAGTCAGGGCCAGCTTCAGGCAGCCAGCTGTGAAGATGCCCTCAGGGTTATAGGGGGACATGAACCATCCCTTCTGCCTGCTTCAAGCTAAATGGGCACAACTGAGCCACCCGGGAGAGGGCTGCAACCAAATGTC
>NW_007749802.1:0-247 GCF_000696425.1 Galeopterus variegatus | reverse complement strand
TTCCCAAGGTGGATCCTGCCTTCCTGCAGAATGATTTCCTTCCTAGGACTGGCTTTCTCACATCCTGGCCTGAGGACCTCCTGAAACTGAACTGCCTGGGGCCCCATCCCAGACCTACAGAATGAGAATCTCCACGGGTGCCGAGGGCTCTGCATTTTGGGTAGGAGCCCCAGGTGATTCTTGGGCATACTGGAATTTGAAAACTCACTACCCTAGAGTTTCTTTTATTCATTCATTCATTCATTCA
>NW_007749801.1:8957-10595 GCF_000696425.1 Galeopterus variegatus | reverse complement strand
GCAGTCTGAATCAGACCATTTAACTCATTTTTTATCTTTCAGTTGCAAGTGAGTTTTGAATTAAATTCTCAGATATCACACTTAGCTAGGGCTGGTTGAATTGTATAAGAAAAACTAAATCTACAAGTAACTTTACTTCTTTCTAATGAGGAGTTTCTCTTGTTTCTTATCTTGACTGAATTGCCATTAACAGCGAGTTTCTGTTTAACACTTGCAGAATTCTGTACACAGGTAGACAAATCTTGCCCAGAGACTTGGACAATTATAATGGTTTCTATTTCTCAAGCTAAGAGAAACTCAGAACAAAATTTTTCCTTTTGGTCATTAGGTCCTTGCTCACCCAAAGGCACAACTTGCTCAAACCAAAACAGACAAAGCTCACAAACAAACTCCTTCAAGAAGAAAGCTGGTTATTAGTCCCTGAGTAATTTCTCACACCCAAATGGTACCTTTAATAATAATAAAAAGTGCAGAATAGTCACTTCTCACAGCCCAGTGTTACCTTTCACCAGCAACCAGTGTTGAAAGAGAAATACCGGTGGGACTACCCAGTTCAGAACATGTCAACCCCTTAAAGGCTGCTTTCCATCACCAACCACAGGTTGGGAGATCACTGGATAGCTCTGCTGCTAGAAGACAGAGGAAAGTTTCCAAAATCCCAGCCTCAGGCCTCGTCCGCCACAGGCATCTGATACCCACAGGTGGACCCAGACTCACTCCCACAGAAGTTGGGCAGTGAAACCACCCATGACACACTTCTTCAGGCTTGGTTTACCAAAATCTATTTTGGGGGAGACCTCAGCTGCTCGATGTATGCTGTCCAAACATCATTTACCAAACCCAACTTGGCCTGTTTTAGGTGGATCTGACTGTAGATGCTTTTAGAGAAAAATCAGAACTTCTAGAAGTCTTCCTCAGAACAGATCAATACATCAAGAGAACTATGTTCTAAGATGGGGGAAATTTTAGTTCTACATCAGTGTCTTTGTAATGTCAAAGTTCAATCTTTAGAAAGGTGTAGAAATAATTCCCTTCTAATTGTATCCAAGCTTATCACACACAAAATTCTTCAGAAACCATTATTATGACTTGTTCAGACATTTCCATAACATGCTTTGGACATTCTGTTTTGTCCTATACTTCCTCTGTCCTAAACAGCCAGTCATTTTAAGGACAAAAACTCATTACAGAAGATGCATTCTCAGACAAAAAGTATTCTCTTTTCTTTTTAGCCTTCCTAAACAGAACTACCTCTTCATATTCATAGCTTTCTTCACATCTGTCTTCTGCTACATACTAATTCGTTTCTCATCAAAAACATGCCTTATTTTTTTATGCACATCTCTACAGAACTATACATTCTAACTAGACTTTTAACTTTTAATAACCCAATTTTTAGTGAAAACCTTGGAAGCAAGAAATTTGGAACTGTTTGCCATATATCAACATTTTATATATGTAAGTTTATCCCATTTTAAAAATTCAACATACAATTTATTTTTTATTTATTTATTTATTTTTTTCCTTTTTGTCTTTTTTCATGACAAGCAACGGGATTGCACCCCTCAGTGTCGCACCCGCCGCACTCCCAAGCGCTGCACTCTACCGAGTGCGCCACCGGGCCGGCCCCAACATACA
>NW_007749801.1:5214-8492 GCF_000696425.1 Galeopterus variegatus | reverse complement strand
AACAACTTTATATTTATGTAAATAATGTCATCTTCCCCCATAACCAGGGTTCAAAATAGGAAGTACCTGTGGGAAAAGAAGAAACTAAGAAAAATGCATGCTCAGAAAAAAAGAAAGAAAAACAAACCTGTGTCTTTTAAGTATGCCTAGAGCCCAAGCAATTTTTGCTCCCAACATGGCTTCACCCTTGCTCACTCTAATAGAACTACCCCATGACCACCCTGGTAGAGAACTACATGGAAAGACCCTGAGCGGGTATGTTCATTGACAGCCCCCATGAGTCTCCAGCTGCACCTGCTGCAAACCACCAGTGAGCCTTCTTGGACACAAGCCCAGACGTGCTTTGACATGATTTCTCAGCTGCTACCCTACTTAGTAGCTGGAGATAAGCCAGCCTACAAGATTTTCTAAGTCAGAGAACCAAAGATAGTAATAATTTCTTATAAACTGCCATCTCTTGGGTGTGGATTTTTAAGCAGAATAGGTAACTGAATCAAAATTCGGTATCTGGAAATGGAATGCTGCAGTAATAAATAGCTATAAGATGAGACATTGGCTGTGAGCCTGAGCAGAAGCTGCACCTCAAAGGAGACCATTAGTGCAAACGAAGTCTGTCAAGATACCCTGAGAGGGACTGAAGTGAAGTGAGAAAAATCTCATTGGAAACTGAAGAAAAAGCCATGTAGATGATAGCTTAGCAATATTCCAGTCATGACATCAGTGAGTCCATTTGGAGACGCTGATTTCGGTGGAATTTATTATGAACTTTGAGACCCACAAAGAAACGAAGAGAAATCCCACAATGTACAATACAAGAAAACTGACCTAGTCTTAAAAGATACTCTGTGTATAGATTTCCCTTGCACATGACTGCAAATGCCTCATTTTACTAAGGATTAAAGACTTCTTTCTTAAACTAAACAATGAAATAATCTGACAAATACCTTCTCTAATCTTAATAAATTTCCATAAATTAAGCCCTCTTGCACCTCTAAAGTGATGCTACCTGGGTTGTGCCTCAGTGCTTCAGTGCTACCTGGGTTGTAATCCCTGTTCCTGATTAGATGTTTTCTTTTGCATCTAACCTGTTGATTTTCAATTCTTAGTGTTAACATGGATCATGTGCTGGAGGATAACTGGCAACACTACTGCCTGCAATAACGTGAAAACTCGAAAGGTCCCCTCACTGTAGTGTCTAAGGGGATGTCTGGGGAGAATACACAAATGCTATCTGGTCTTCTTTCTCTGCCTTTGAGACAATAAGAGAGGAGAGAGATGAACTATAGAAAAATGTTCAATTTTCAAAGATAATTTAGAAAATCTTTAAAGGAACAACGACTTGTTTATTTTTTTTATTATTATTTATTTATTTTTAAGATGACCGGTAAGGGGATCTCAACCCTTGGCTTGGTGTTGTCAGCACCACGCTCAGCCAGTGAGCAAACCGGCCATCCCTATATAGGATCCGAACCCGCGGCCTTGGTGTTATCAGCACCGCACTCTCCCGAGTGAGCCACGGGCCGGCCCCACAACGACTTGTTTAGCTAACAAATAATCTAGTGCACTTTTATTAATCTGGTACAACTTGTGAGAAGTAAGAGATTTTTGTTGAGCATCAATGCTTTTGACAGTACCTTCAGCTATTTGGCCAATGATAGCATATGGGTTTCAAATGATATCTCTGTTGACATGCACTTCTGCACTAGGTATTAAGAGTTCCCAACGTGATCGTTTGAACAACGTGATCGTTTTATCTTGCTAACATAGTCCACTTGGTCTTTAGTAGATAATTAGAAAAGGGTAGAGTTGTAGTAGTTTTTTATTTTTATTTTTACTTTTTTAAAACTTGGTTTTGAATATTAATGAGATACAAATCTGATTGTCACCCTTTGCACCCATGAAGTGAGAGCCAGACTCATGCTGGCAGCATACCCATTATCACAAATTGCATTTGTCCCCCATGTCCCCCACCCAATTATTGCCAACCTCCCTCTCCCTCCCCCTTTCCTGCCCCATTCCATTTTGTAGCCCAAGGAATGTTCTGTCCCTCTGCAAGTCCAATGCACTACTCTGGTCTTTCTTTCCTTCATTCTTTCCCTCTAAGCTCCCACATATGAGTGAGTACATGTGGTATTTATCCCTCCGTGCTTTGCCTATTTTCCTACTAGACAGGCGCTTTAACCAGCTAAGCCACGGAGCCCGCATGCCTAATGCTTTGCCTATTTTAACCAACATAAGTTTCTCCAGGCTCATCCATGTTGTTGAAAATGGGAGAATTTCATTCTTTTTTATGGCACAGTAGAATTCAATGGTGTACATATACCACAGTTTCCTTATCAATCATCCATCGATGTACTTTTAGTTTGGTTCCATAGCTTGGCTATTGTAAACAGAGCTGCGATGAACATGGAAGTGCAGGTATTCTTTCCACATGATGATTTCCATTTCTTTGGGTATATACCCAGAAGTGGGATTGCCGGATCATATGGAAGATTTCTCTGTAGTTGTTTGAGAAAACTCTATACTGTTTTCCATAGTGGTTGTACTAATGTGCAGTCCCACCAACAGTTCAGGAACGTTCCCTTCTCTAGACACCCTCACTAGCATTTGTTATTCACTGTCTTCTTGATTATAGGCAGTCAAACTGGGGTGAGGTGGTATCTCAGTGTAGTTTTAATTTGTATTTCCCTGATGATTAGTGATGCTGAGCGTTTTCTCATGTTCATGTTGGCCACTTCAACGTATTCCTTTGAAACATGTCTTATGTAAGAATTAAAAGTATATGATATGTCCTAATAGCATATCCTTCCTTTTGCCAGCCATTAAGACACTGATACGACCAACCTCGAATTAGGAAATTTTTACCAATGTAACATACAAAAATGTGTTTTGAAGGGGCACATGTAGTTCCTTAGAGGGTGTTTTCAGTAAAGGATCGGTTCAAGGGAAGGTTTGATCATACTAAATTAAACCACGGATCCTATCCTTTATGTGCTTTCTAACTCCATTTACATACTAACCTACTGAATGAAGTAGTTGGGGTAATAAGTATTTGTTGCTCAATTTCTTAATACATATTTCTAATGACAATAATGTTGAGCTGGCTTAGGTGTGAGGATTGGTTTAAAAGTCAGGCCTGGGGGAACAACGTTTATCATCAGGAACATCTGTAAAATTAGTGGTAGGTATCACTAGTGGCATATATTAGTCATAAAAAACCTAGGAATAATGTGACATATCCAGCAATCAGTCAAATTTCCTCCATCAGCTAAACACTG
>NW_007749801.1:3146-4784 GCF_000696425.1 Galeopterus variegatus | reverse complement strand
TGGAAGGATGTATTAAAACTAAGTTCTTAAAGAGACATGGTTGGGAATTTGGGGATAATCAGTATATCCAGATTTTATCTGCTTGCTCCGGTTAAAAGAGAGAATTTTTTTCCTGAGTTATCTTTATCAGAAGATCTCCAGTGATGGAAGGAGTCCACTCAGGTGAATGTGCCTTTTTAAAATAATAAATATGAGTCCATGAGTCAATACTTTTAGGTTTAGCTGCCCAAAAGATTGTTATCAATACCTGACATAGTCCCTTCCAATGGGGATGAAAGGAATTATTTATTTGATGTTATTTTCAATAAATAAAGTCTCCAGGTTGTAAGTCATGATGCTTTTGATCTTTGTCTCTTGAGAATGCACTGTGAAAGGACTTCCTAGCTAACACAATAGTTCTCTTAATAAAATTTATTAGGCTTTTCCAGCAATGTAAAAAGTCCCCTTTTAACATACCAGAGCTCCTTCCTGTTTGTTCTAAGTGTGTGATTCTTCTACTCATTATTTCAAAAAGAGACAATTGATTTGTCCCAAACAGGGAGAAAAATAAGTTAAACAAAACCAATGGAAAGGGATTTGGCCAAGGAAGATTACATAGGTATGGAATTGAGAACCATATCTCCTCTATTAATATTGGCTCTGTATACTAAACAGTAAAATAAAGACATTAGAGTGAAATGAAAGGAACAGACAGAAGTAGAGGACTTGACCCCAGATGAGATTAGACCTGAACAAATAAAATAAAAAGGATTTCAGAAGAATATCTCTTTTTGATTAATGCTTGGGAAGGGGGTTACTTGGGAAGGGGGTTAAAATAAAGAATATCTCTTTTTGATTAATGCTTGGGAAGGGGGTTAAAATATGGTGCCCCCAAGTTGAGAATGTACTTTGAGACTGAAAAAGAAAGGCAGGTCCATTTGGGAATGAGACATATTTATTTATTTATTTATTTTTATTATTTATTTTTTTGTCTTTTTCATGGCCGGTAAGGGGACCACAACCCTTGGCGTGGTGTCGCCCGCACCTCACTCAGCCAGTGAGCGCACTGGCCATTCCTATGTAGGATCCAAACCCGCAGTGGAAGCGTCGCTGCACTCCCAAGCGCTGCACTCTCCCGCGTGCGCCACGGGGCTGGCCCAATCAGACATATTTATTAATCAGAGTGACTTACAGAGAAGGAAGTTGGAGGCAGTGAAGAATCAGATATCAGCAGAAAATCCCTCTCTACTCTGCAGGCTACTCAATGTTTATATAGCAAAAGTCCCTGTGACTGGGAAAAAGTACAAAAAAACATCATAAGAAAAATGAGGTGAATGGTACCATTCACCAGTTGTCATTTAATGCATGAGGTGTGGGGTGTGTGGGGGTGTCCTGTGATGTCTGTGCTCAGATCACTGATGCCACTGCCTGAAATAAATTACTCACTCCCTGAAACCGATGATCCCTTTACATTAGCTCTAAGGTTAAGATGTAACTGGTCTGTGAAGTGAAGAAATGAGGTTAAGCAGTCAACTGGGCAAGTTGGGCACAAAATGGCATTGATTTTGTTTACCCTCTGACAGTAAGTTGGGGTCACTGGCTGAGTGACAGTGATAGCATAAGTAAAGGAAGAAAGAATATGGTTTTCCTTTTTGATTT
>NW_007749801.1:0-961 GCF_000696425.1 Galeopterus variegatus | reverse complement strand
CTGGCTAGTACTTCCAACACTGTGTTGAATAGGAGTGGTGAGAGTGGGCATCCTTGTCTAGTTCCTGTTCTTAAAGGAAAAGCTTTCAGCTTTTCCCCATTCAGGATGATATTGGCAGTGGGTTTATCATATATGGCTTTAATTATATTGAGATACTTTCCATCTATACCTATCTTATAGAGGGTCTTTGTCATGAATTATTGTTGAATTTTATCAAATGCTCTTTCAGCATATATAGAGATGATCATATGGTCCTCGTGTTAGATTTTATTAATATGGTGTATCACATTTATTGATTTGCGTATGTTGAACCACCCTTGCATCCCTGGGATGAATCCCACTTGATTGTGGTGAATAATTTTATGTATGTGTTGCTCTATTCTGTTTGCTAGTATTTTAGTGAGTATTTTTGCATCTATATTCATCAAGGATATTGGCCTGTAGTTTTCTTTTTTGGTTATATCTTTACCTGGTTTTGGTATCAGGATGATGTTTGCTTCATAGAACGAGTTTGGGAGATTTGCATCTGTTTCAATCTTTCAGAATCGTTTGTAAAGAATCGGTGTCATTTCCTCTTTGAATGTTTGGTAAAATTCTGCTGTGAATTCATCTGGTCCTGGGCTTTTCTCTGTTGGGAGTTTTCTGATAACAGCTTCCATCTCCTTTATTGTTATTGGTCTGTTCAGATTTTCTACGTCTTCATGGCTCAGTTTTGGGAGCTTGTGTGTGTCCAGAAATTTATCCATCTCCTCCAGATTTTCAAATTTGTTGATGTATAGTTTTTTATAGTAGTCTCAAATGATTAACTGTATTTCAGTTGAATCAGTTGTAATATCACCTTTTTCATTTCTAATTTTTGTTATTTGAATCTTAACTCTTCCTTTTTTTTTGTTAGCCATGCTAATGGTTTCTCAATTTTATTTATCTTTTCAAAATACCAACTTTTTGATTCATTGATCTT
>NW_007749800.1:9709-10595 GCF_000696425.1 Galeopterus variegatus | reverse complement strand
GGTCTTTCTGTGGTCAGGCCGGACAGAGACAGACGGGGGTAGAGAGAACTCAATAAATATGCGAAGGAGGGAAGGAAAGTAGAAAGGCAAAGGGGAAGGAAGGAAAGGAGGAAGAAGAAAAAAAATCCTATACTACAATTCTATGAATATACTAGGTGCTCCCAAAGACTGCAGTGTGTGGAGCCCAGGGTCTCACTGGAGTTCTAACCCAGAGGNAGAAATGACGTGTAATAACCTGGTAGACCCAGGAAGAGCAAAACTGTGAATCTAAAGCTGCCCAGGGAGTAACAGCAAGTCCATCTCTCTAGGTCTTTAGAACCAGCTAGAATAAGATGCTCCAGAGTGTCCTTCCTCCAGTGATACAGCCTTCTTGGTGCAATGGGCCAAACAACCTGGAGGGCCCTTTCTGAGGAAGGGTTTGTGACAGGAAGAAACATATGTCCTGCTCTGAGGGAGCATCTCTCAAATAAGAACGAAGCAGAAATCCTGGCCCCCAACAGTGATTATGTGTCCCAAGACCCAGTTTCGGCAGTGACCCAAATCCCAAGGCAGATTCAGCTGAATATGTGACACTCCCATTAACAAAGAGAACATGTGCCTTCAACATTTCTACTACTTAGTTTCTACAAAGGTCAAGCGATATAGGAGAGTTAGTGATGTGTTCCAGGATTCCAGAGTGAGGAAGAGTTACAGCACTAAAAAATGAATTAAGTGCCAGCTACTATAATGTCAAAAGTGCCAGAATTATTAAAGTTATACCTGAGAGTCTTGAGGTATAGGAAGAAAAGGGCAGGGATTGCATTAAGTTTGAGAAGTGAGAGACAGGGTCTTTCTGTGGTCAGGCCGGACAGAGACAGACGGGGGTAGAGAGAACTCAATAAATATG
>NW_007749800.1:6682-8421 GCF_000696425.1 Galeopterus variegatus | reverse complement strand
TACAAACAACTTTGTGATTTATAGTCATTTTGTTTTGTATTTTCTCTAACATGATGATTTCCTTGTAAAAGGGCATGTTTCCCATGGGTTTTATTAATCAAAGTGCCACTGTAACTTCATTTCTGTCATTCTGAATTCCCCCTGTAGTTGCTGCTAACAGCAGTAGTCTTTCTTCACTTAGTTTCTCCATTATCAAGTAAATATAACAGAGCGATGTTTTGGTCAATGAGAATCCTGATTCTTCATGATCCTATATATGAGCTATACACCTATATGTACCTGCCTTTCAGCCAATGTGAGCAAGTAAGCCCCAGTTGTCTGGAGATCTGGTCACCCCCCAGCAGCCAAGATCATACTGAGAGCCAAGGTTCCAAAGAAAATGCAAGTCTCTTATCCACCATGAATCCCTCCTTGGGCCCTTTGATTCTTGCACTTCGTGCAGTGCTGTGGCTCCATCTCCTGTGCTATTCATTGTCTGGGTAAAAAAGACACAGAATATCTCTTAGTGTCTGGTATCATTTCTTCTTTGGCTACACCAAAGCAGGGACTTAACTTCCTCTATCCAGGCTTAATGTCCTCTTGCTGGGAAGAAAAATGTGTGTTCTTGGCTCTTTGTTCACGGAGATCCTCTTACTTCTCCTGAATGGACCACAGACAGAGCCAGTAGGCAGAGGCTAGAGGTACAGGGCCTCTCCACTACTCTTTGCCCATTGAGCATTAACATTTGTGCCACAGCAAACTTAAAGACACCAAGTCAGAGTTTACCAAAGTGTAGGTCCTATACCATTAGGCAGACACAAGATTATCTTATTTGATACAAGAATAAACATATTTTATGAGTTATGAATTTATCTTACATGCATTAGGGTGGAAAAAAAACACACAGCTCACAAACTCTGTGATTCCATGAATGTAATTGTTTAGAATGGGCCTTTTTTTTTTTTTAGTAAATATAAAGTTTATTTAATGAAAAACATTAGTAATAGTACAGGTGATACATCTGTGATAGTTTTTGCCTAACTGAAATTCAGAAAGCACCACAACATCATAGACTAGGCACTGCCACAGCATCTTAGACTGAGAGGGACTTTGATGGCAGCCCACAGAGCAGGACTCCCTTCTCCAAACTTGCCTTAACAAGTGGATTCCACCCAGAGTTCAATCTCTGTCAGTGCAGGAGAAATGCCGGGGGAGAGATTTTTCCATCACAGACAAGTCTTTATTGACGGACTGGAGTGCTTTTCTTTAAGAAAAAATAAATTAAAAAGCCAAATTGCCCTAAAGCAAAAGCCAAGTTTGACAAATATCAGGTCTTAGGGGAAAACAGCAAAAGATTTCATTTCGGAAGTTGTAACTTCAGAGAGTAGCAATAACAATCCAATGATTCAAATTCAAGGAGTATTTGCTTCTGAATAACTTAGAAAACCTTCTGAGTAACTTAGAAAGAATATTCACAGTGCTCAGTTCTCCATAGATAGAAGAGCCCTTGTCCCTTCCTCTAAACATTTCTACTACTTTTTCCTGAATTCACTTCCTCCCTTCCCACCCCATCTCTTCACCCCATTCCCACACCCCCTGCCTTGCCTGTGTGCTGTACCTGCTGTAGCTCAGGAGCTCCAAGGACAGCCAGAACAACTGGCTCCCCTAGATCCTCCCCAGCTGATCCCACAGGCAATAGGCTCTCCTTGACTCCAGGTCTTTCCACCCTGATGTCAGTATGAGCTTCTTTTTTTTTTTTT
>NW_007749800.1:3956-5072 GCF_000696425.1 Galeopterus variegatus | reverse complement strand
TAGCATTCTCATCTATATATTCCCAGTACCTAGAACATAGTAAGCATGATTTTTTTCCTGAGTATGTGAATTGCTAAAACAATATAATGCAACCCAAAACTCAAAAAAAAATTCAATAACTAGTCATCTTGTTGGGTTATTCCCCTCTGTTATATGATTACTTCAGATTTTTTCAAGTAATCATATTTTAGATGTGCCAAGGTAAAATTTAAAAAGGGAGGCCAGGGATTGAATTCAGGATAGACTCAGGAATGAGATCAAAGGAAGAGCCATGAGTTTGAAAAAAGCAAACACTCTTAATAAGAAGAGATTTATTGCACACTTACGCAAGGGACTGTAAAAAGAAGCACATCTTCCCTAAGGATGTAGAAGTTTAGTCATTCAGACACTCACTGGAACATTAAATGATGCTTTATGGAATATTCACTAATTATAATTACTTTAATATTGTGTGCAATGGCATATTAAGAAACTTCTAATTCATTCCTTCATTGATTCATTTTAACACTTGTTGGTACACTTATTCTGGATACTGTTCTACATGCTGGAAATTAGAGGTCACTCCCATGGGCAAGGCCTCTGCTACCTTGGAATTTACGTAATCTTGTGAGCAGTTGGGGACAGATATCTAAACAAGGGCAGATTCTAAAACTAGAGAGAAGGTGGGGCGGGAGGAGGGAAGAAAGGAAAGAAAGAAAAGGAAAAGGAAAGGGCAGGGAGGGAAGGGAAGAGAAGCAAAAAGAAAGGACAGGAAGTACCCCGTGGCCATAAGCACTATGCAGGGAATTGAAATAGAAAAACTGAAAGGGAGTGATCAGTAGCTATTTTACATGTATCATCGAGAGCATCTCTAGAAAGTCTGAATAACAATAGGGAGCCAGCCAGGCATGATCATGGGATGAAAGCATTCCAGATGGAAGGAATATCTAGCACAGGATTGTAATTCCTAAAGTAAAAATAAAAACCACAGTTTAAAAACAAATATACACATAGAGAAACATAAAAGTTGCTTCAATTTCTGATTACCATGATTTCAAACTTCATCTGAAATTCCATAATAAGATTCTCATTGCACAGTGCTATAAAAATACTAATTAAAAAAAAAAGAATTCCAAA
>NW_007749800.1:0-1950 GCF_000696425.1 Galeopterus variegatus | reverse complement strand
AAAAAAAAAAAAAGAGTCCTAAAGAGTACTACCCAAAATTGTAAAAATGGGAACAGGAGTTGTGTGCAATCAATAGGAGGAGACACAAATATCAATTCAACAAATATTTATTAACTTCTATCTGCTAGAGAGGTGGGGCTGAAGATAGGGTCATTTTATACTTAGTTTTTTTCTACCCAACTATCTATTTATGGAAAAATCTGGAGAAAAAGAGGACAATAAACAGAAGCCCCAAAATCTGCTCAGCTGAATTAAATGAATGCTAAGCCAGCAAACAAAAGGCCTTGACAGTAAGTCCCAGGGCTCCCCAGCCACCCAGCTTCCTGCTAGAGTGAACCGCCGATGTAAAGAGGGAATGGACCAAAGCCGAGGGGGATGAGCTCCAGACAGAGGGCTCAGCACGTGTAATGGCAAAGGATGAAGACAACACACCCGAATTAAGACTCTTTACTCTGTCCCTCTATCCCTCGAGCAGAGAAAGCACTAAAAAGACTTGAACTCTCTATCTCTGAGTCTGGTGGCACAATTTTAAAGTTCCCAAATATATCGGGAAAAGAACAAATCAGAAGGAAAGACAACCTCACTACCCACTTCTTGAGAAAATAGCAGCAGGTCAGAGAGAACTGACCCATTCGGAGAAGATTCATACGTTGAAGTTTCAAACATGGCACCTATGCAGAGTTCATACTAAAACAAAAACAGAGATGAAAAGATGGGTGAGGGAAGAAAAGGGAAAAAAGGACTCCAATAAACAAAAGGAAGATGAAGAATAAACATTGATAGAACAGTTATTCCAAGTAACATTTCTTTGTAGAAGAAAACGTTTCTTGATATCTTCTCGAAGTCTTGAAAAATCAAAGAGGACATGGACTTTACAAAAATGGACATTAAGGAAGAGGTTTGTGAGAACAACTAAGAGATAAGACAATAGAAGAGAATGAAAAGGAAAAGTCAGATTAATAAAATCAATGAAAACCACAATGCAGTAAGAAGTGAAATCAATGTTGGTAAAAAGTATGAATCTGGCCCTCACATCACGGGCACAAGGGGTGACAGTCAGCTTCGTATCTGATGAATGTTCATATCCAATTTAAAAAAAAAAAAAAAAAACACGGGCCGGCCCGGNGTGAAATAAAATCAGTTAAAACAAAATGCCACAGGGTCTATGTACTTCAATTTCATCTGTTTCTCACAACTCCCATCCATAGAGGTCATTTTCCTGAAACTGAAGGAAAACAGGATTGAGTTAATATCAAAGGAACTTGAAGTGGTAAATGCAGACTGCTGGGCCAGTCTTACAAATAAGCTCTATGCCTAGACCATGAGCGATGGTGGACTTGGGAATACAAAACAGGAAACTGGAGAAATTGAAAGCAAGGAAGGTAATAACTTGGATGCTAGTGAAACTCAAGGAGTTCAGAAGCTTGGGTAAAAATGCTGAGAGTATAGTCATGTGTACCCAGAAACACAAGTCCCAAAAGTCAAAATAAGAACATGAGTCAAACCCTGCTGATCAGTCATGAATGAGGACCTCATGGATTCTCGAGTGCCAGAAACCAGAACAGCAGACTCTAGTACCAGCAACGAGGAGACTTGGAAATGGAGGTGACAGCTGTCTCAAACAGTTTCTTAAGCATATCCTACAGGAACAGTTGTCTCAGTATTTATATTTTGTTTTAAAATAAGAACTTGGGAATTTTTGCTAAAAGGTGACAAAATGAATGCATATTTACTTAGTTCCTGTCACTGAAATGAATAACAACCACCAAAAATAGAGTCAGAAAATCGTCGCCCGTGGTAAAATGAGGGAATGGTGAAAATGGCATAACAGGGATCAAAACGAATATCTGCGTGAGGAAATTCACGTCAAGTTCAAGAAGGACGTGTAGAAACAAACGCTTGTCTCCACATCGCTTAAGAAGAATGCAGATTTCCTTAAAAAAAAAAAAA
>NW_007749799.1:6468-10597 GCF_000696425.1 Galeopterus variegatus | reverse complement strand
GCAATACTTCAGACTAGTCTAGTGAAGATCAGGCAAAAGGTTGTTCATATAGAAACATATCAGTATCCAGATGAGTTATTGATCTGGTCCAAAAGTGATCTCTGCAATTATACTACTTGGAATTCATTCAGTTTTGGGGGGTTCTGAAGGTTTTGTTTTTCATCAAATTGTGACATTTTTGACCATTGTATCTTCAGTTCTTTTTCTGCCTCCATCTCATTCTCTCTCCTCCTAGAANAGGATGAAACTGAGCTTTAAAATATTGAGTAGCTTGCTCAAAGTCCACGTCTAGTGATTCAGGGCCTGGATACTTTCCACTACATGATGTGTTTCAATTTTTAAAGTGCTCAAGTTGGTGTCAGATGAGCCTCTTCAGATCTGGCTCTTATGCCTGGGAGCTGAGGAGATAATGTACGACAGTCCAGTGTCCCTGGCCTGGGATGCTCATTACCCACGCTCACAATATTGGTATCTGGGTTCAGTTAAGTCAAAATCCCAGGGTAGGGGCCAAAGCATTGGTTTGGTCCTGGAGGTGATGTTAGTAGGAAGTTAGTAGGTGAAAACCATCACCGTAGTCTCCAAATTCTCTTGCACTCTTCAAAAATTTGGGTAAATGGAATGATTTTGAGCCATTTTTTGCTCTGGCACAAAGAAAGTTTCTTTCATCTTGAAAAATCTTAGGTCATTTTGGCTCAACTAACACAGGTCTCTTTAGAGAAATGGGTATATGGAGGATTTCAACAAAATTTGCTAGAATTTGCCAGGCTGGGGCGGGGTCTGGGGGTACTCCAAAAAAGAGCACTTAGGTTTCATGCAAAGCTTCCTAGAGGAGATGACATATGAGCTAAATATTAAAAGATACGTTACAGTGAATTAAGCACCGAAGATGGTAGGTGTGCTCCAAGCAGAGCAAACGCAGGAGCACAGGTGTGTGTGGGGTGAAGCTGCCTGATGTCTGCAGGGAGCAGGGAAGACAGTGTTAGGAGACTGTGCGTTGCCAAGTGGGGATTTCAGGAAGCCAAGGTGGGAGAGGAAGTACACGAAGGGCCCTGGGTGCCCAGCTTGGATTTTGCTCTGTAATGGCAGGGAGCTGTTGCAGAGCCTCAATTCAAGGAAGGAGCAGAGCCTGCAAATTTTCACGGGGTAGAGGAGGTGAGAGTGGTGGAGGAGGCATGGGGGCTGTGCAGGGTGGGGTGGAAGGCCTGCCTGTCCTGGAGGCAGGGAGAGCAGAAGAAGGCCCTCGCAGGAGCTGGCCAGGACAGCAGAGGTGGGTTCAGAAGAGGGTTTGAGGGGCCGGCCCGGTGGCGCACTTGGTAGAGTGCTGCGCTTAGGAGCGCGGCGGTGCTCCCGCCGAGGGTTCGGATCCCACATAGAGACCGGTCGGCTCACTGGTTGAGCACGGTGCAGGCATGACACCAAGGGTTGCGATCCCGTTGCCGGTCACGGTATGGGCACAACACTGAGGGTTGCGATCCCGTTACCCGGTCATGAAAAAAGACAAAAAGGAAAAAAAAAGAAGAGGGTTTGAGAATTGAGAGGATGTGAAGGCCTGGGAGAGGGGGACCCGAGACACTTCCCAGCCTTTCTGCCCAGAGAGGTGATGGAACAGCTCACCACGGGAAGTTCAGGAACAGGTGCAAGTTAGGGGCCAGCTGGTTTAGGGTTGTGGAATTTGGGACCCGTGGATACCTAGGGGTGATGCCCAGCATGTAGCTGGATGGAAGCGCAGGGAAGGTTTGCTTCCCCATGTTTATGAAGAAATTATATGGTTGATAGAAAGTCAATTTGAAATAATAAGATGTAAATCAATCTTATCAGTTATCCTAGAAGCATCAGTCACTGGCGTTTAAAAAAAAACCCATAAGACTCGCTCATGAGATATTAAGACTTGTCACTTGAGGTATTAATCTGATTTCATCTCACATGCTGGAAGATTATTTTTTGAAATCATCATTTATTACATTTTCCTAACTTTCTCTCCACCCATCTCTGGCAACTCTGCCCCCACCAAGTCAAATCAAGTTTCATGGTCTAATTAGATTCTAGTGAGAACAACAGGATAGGATGATACTGAAAGATAACTGAAGAAAAAGCTTTGCAAAAAGACAAATTTAAGTGCTTGATGCAAAGAGGCATGAACGGTAGCCAGCCAGAGCACCCGGGCTTGCACTGGCCAGCCCTGACACTTTGCATGATCTTGGGCAAATCACTTAATCCAAAGAGCCTTAAATTCCTAAGCTGTAAAATGAAGCTGGAGATAATGACGTTCACCTCCCTGGACTGTGGTAAGAATCATCTATTTCATCTTCTCATCACCAGTTTATAACATAGGGCCTTGCACATAGTAGGCGCTTGTTAAATGTTCAATCGAATGTATGTGAAAATTCCCCCTCCCAGGACTCACTCATGGGAGGTTCTTAACAAACATTAGTTTGCTCTTGTTTTCTTTTTCTCATTCCTTCCATTCTCCAATTTCTGCATATCTGCAAAAATCACCACCCTGAATGTGGAACTAGGAACGAAGAGGAACGAGTTTTCCTTGGTGTGGTGACTTGAAGTGATCACCTTGGTAGGATCAAATTAATCCGTGGGCCAAGAGACAGAGGTTGTGGTCCTTTCGTCTGCTGGACACTGTAGACAAGTGCCTATGTGCTTTTCCAGGAACTACAACAAATTTTAAGAAGTAGGAAAAAAATTATAAGCTCTAAAACATGAAAAGAAAACTGCAAAATCAAAATTAATAAATGTTTAATGTCTAGGAGACACATGAATATGTCAACTTCATTAATTGTTAAATTTGGCATTCATGAAAATTTTATTACATTTTAGAAATGATTTGTAAGTTAGGTTTTTCTCCCCTCATAAGAATTCCCAAGTGCGCATATGATTACATAAAAATCATTACCAATTATAAGTAAGTTGCTCATAGGCAGATAAATTAAAAGCCTAACTGACTGGGAGTCCCATGCCCTTTCTGTCTCACCACGCTGTTTTTGCTAGGAACCCAGGTTGATTCTCTGCTTAAAGCCGGGAGAACTCTTGGTGGAGTGCCCCAGGTACTTTAGGACCTCTTCAGGAGAGGGTGAGATGTGTTCTGTATGGCCCCACAGGTCAGAACTAGGGCCAGAGGGTAGACCTGGGATTCAGATCCTACTCAGTCCAAGAGAGAAATGCCCAACACCCAGAGCTCATGGCAGACAGGAGTCCCCAGCCCAGAGATGTTCGGGCTGGGGGAGTTGAGCCCCTCCCAGCAACGTTGGACAGAGGATTTCAGCAGCGGCATGAAGGGCTGAACACTGACCTCGAGGGTCCCTTCCAATGCAGATCCTGTCGGTCAGACTCCTCTGACATCCAGGGCTTCGCACCCTTTCTGTCTTGTCAATAGGCCGATATCACCATGCTGGGTAATGTTCCATTCTACCGTCCATCTATAGGCCATTGAAGCACCCAGAGAAGGGGCCTTTCTACTGTTTCAATTGTTCTTTATGGGCCTCTGTGGTGCTAAATACCAAGCTAGCAGGACTACGGCAAAAGGACCCGGTCGTGTGCGGGCAGGCCTGGCACTAGACACGCATGCGACCTGGTGCCCCTCCAGCCCGCTCTCCTCTCACCGGTTCACTCATGATCACGCAGACACAGGTTCACCGTTTTCCATTCCATACCAGCACGCGACATACCACGTGCTGATCCACACCTTTTACATAGACAACTCCCGCTAAGCCTCACAACAGCCCTGGGAGGCTGGTACTAGTATTATCTCCATTCTACAGGTTAATAAAACTGAGACACAGAGAGCTTGAGGAAGTTTGCCTAATGAAAACTTTGCATATTGACCCCAGAGTTTGTGCCCTTAACCCTATGCTATACTGTGCCTCAATCAAGAGACATTTAGAAAGCCGACTGTGTGTAAATGGTTTTCTCCCACACACTTTCAGTTCCCACACCCCGTTACCCTTGCTCTCTCTCTCCCCTAAGAAAATCTGCTCGTAGGAAAAGACCTGTCAATCATTTATACCTTAGGGGAATTTAAGCCAAATTCCAGGGATATCTGAATTTCAATTGTAAATGAATATTTTACCCTGTATTAAAAACATTTCAGGAACACTTATTCTATTTTATGGAATAATGT
>NW_007749799.1:3374-5504 GCF_000696425.1 Galeopterus variegatus | reverse complement strand
AGGTTCACCATTTTCCATTCCATACCAGCAGGTGACATACCATGTGCTGATCCACACCCTTTACATAGATAACTCCCGCTAGGCCTCACAACAACCCTGGGAGGCTGGTACTAGTATTATCTCCATTCTACAGGTTAATAAAACTGAGACACAGAGAGCTTGAGGAAGTTTGCCTAATGAAAACTTTGCAACTTGACCCCAGAGTTTGTGCTCTTAACCCTATGCTATACTGTGCCTCAATCAAGAGACATTTAGAAAGCCGACTGTGTGTAAATGGTTTTCTCCCACACACTTTCAGTTCCCACACCCCGTTACCCTTGCTCTCTCTCTCCCCTAAGAAAATCTGCTCGTAGGAAAAGACCTGTCAATCATTTATACCTTAGGGGAATTTAAGCCAAATTCCAGGGATATCTGAATTTCAATTGTAAATGAATATTCTACC
Organism: Galeopterus variegatus; assembly: GCF_000696425.1. Taxonomy (NCBI): domain Eukaryota; kingdom Metazoa; phylum Chordata; class Mammalia; order Dermoptera; family Cynocephalidae; genus Galeopterus; species Galeopterus variegatus. The sequence continues at coordinate 5,062 of NW_007749799.1, read as the reverse complement.
CTCTATTAAAAACATTTCAAGAACACTTATTCTATTTTATGGAATAATGTATGGCCCAATTCTAGAATCTCAGTAAAGCCAATTGAGATCTCCAAAAAAATAAAAAGCACTTCAGACTTTAACAATAATAATAATAATAATTGAGTGCTTCGATGTTGTTTGTTCATCACTATATCCTCAGAGTCTAGAATAGTCCCTATGATAGTTGGTTTCAGTAAATGTTGGCTAAATGAGAGAGAGAGAGAGAAAAGAGAGAAAGAAAGATTGGGATTGACTACTGTGTCCCAGACACTGGGCTAAGTGCTTTACATACATTATTGTATTATTAATGCTCCCCAAACCATCTGATATGAGTATTCTGATTGCCCCTTGAAGAGATCGAGACCAGGACGGTTAAGTATGTGGTATAGCCAACCAGAGGCTGAGCTGAGATTTCATCCTGGGCAGTCTGACTCCATGGAAAGTGCTCCTCTTTGTGACTCTACTGAAAGTCTCCTAGGTGGGAGGTCTTCTATGGAGGGCAGTGGCATGAAGGCTCCTCCCAGGGCTGAGGAAGTCCTACCACACAGGCTTTCTCTGCAGAAGAATGAGTAATTTGTCATTATCAGTCAGAAAATCAGGCTGTGAAACTGGAAGTGTAATCTCACTGGAAGTATAATCTGTCCATAATCCAACCTGCAACTTGACCAGCAAATGTCATCGAGCATCTTCAGTTCCTGCTCCATTACAAATGACAGTATTACTCAATGACAGATTAACTCTTTTTCTTTTCACTTGCTCCCCCAAGTCCAAACCATTTGCAATACTTCAGACTAGTCTAGTGAAGATCAGGCAAAAGGTTGTTCATATAGAAACATATCGGTATCCAGATGAGTTATTGATCTGGTCCAGAAGTGATCTCTGCAATTATACTACTTGGAGTTCATTCAGTTTGGGGGGGTTCTGAAGGTTTGGTTTTTCATCAAATTGTGACACTTTTGACCATTGTATCTTCAGTTCTTTTTCTGCCTCCATCTCATTCTCTCTCCTCCTGCAACTCTAATCATATCCATGTTAGACCATTTGATATTGGCCAAGAGGATAGGTCCCTGAGGCTCTGTATATTTTCTTCAAACTCTCTTTCAGTTCTTTAGATTGGATAATTTCTTTCAATCTCTCTTGTTCACTGATTCTTCTGCTATCTCCAATCTACTGTTAAGTTCATCCAGATAATTTTTTATTATGGTTATTATACTTTTTAGATCAAAATTGTTTCTATCACATTTTCCCATTTCTTTGTATGTCTATTGATATTTTATTGAATACTGGGCATTTTGGATAATATAGTTTAGAGACTCTGGATTTTGTTATCTTCCTCTGAGTAGTGTTGATTCCTATTTCAGCATGCAGTTCAATTACTGGCTAATCACCTTGACTTTGTGTATGCTTATATTATATTTTGTTAGCATAGACCTGTGGAAAGTCCAAGGTGTTTCCTAGGCTCCTATAATTTGGAGGAACTCAGCCTCCAAGTTCCATCTCCTCTGAAGATCTTGTCAGGGTTTGGTTTTAGGCTTCTTTGGGGGGCGGGGTCTAGGGTCTTGCTTTAGGGCATAATTCTTACTCATGAGGTACAGCCTTTCTAATGTCTTAGCTGAATGCCAGGGATGTTAACAAGGTGTTAGAAGTGTTGATGAGATCATTGCACC
>NW_007749799.1:0-2157 GCF_000696425.1 Galeopterus variegatus | reverse complement strand
GGAATGAAAACATGAGTTTCTGAACTCATGAGTTTGCTGTTCATAGTAGATGGACTTTCAAACACCTGAGTTGGTTGTTTTTCCTTAAGATTTTATAACTGGTTAGATAAATTGAAACATACCCAGCGGATTCTTGGTGTTTGCTGGTACATAAGTACCGCCACCAAATTTTAAGAGAAAAAAGCAAGTGGTGATGTCTCCCTCTACCGGTAGAACATAGAAGTGTCCTCAAATGAAAAGCCAGGAAGGCAGGAACGAGGAGTAAAACAAGGTTTAAGAGAAAAATAGGGAGGCGGAAAGGAAGGGAAGAAGAGGAAAAAGAATTGGGAGGGAAGTGGATGCAAGGCAAAGATGGACAATCAACAAGAAATGGGCAAATAAGAATTAGAAGTGCAGGGCTGGCTGGCCAGCTCAGTTGGTTAGAGCTCGGTGGGGTCAGGAGTTTGGATCCTGCACTGGCCAGCTGCCAAAAAAAAAATTAGAAGCAAAGGTTTTAAAAAGAGAGAGAAATACAATATTTTTCATGGGCCATCTCCACAATAACCCTGAAAATATTGGCCATTTCCTCCATGAGGTTCTCAAATGGAAATCACGACCCTGAAGGTTTATTGACCCATCGTCCTTGGAATTTTGGCAGTGTGGAAAACGAGGAAAAGCTCTGACTTTTTTTTTTTAAGATATCAGGTATCCCCAAATCATTTGATATCTGAGTTTTTTCTTAGAAGGAGATATTCAAAACAGGCAAGATTTTGAGAGCATTTTACAATTTACTGTAAATTCCAGTGGGTAGAGTCCCAGCACTCTCCCTGGTTGGAATCTGATAAAACCCTGTAGTCCCCATTCCGGTGTCCTGTTACAAGGCAACAGCACATTATATGGGCAGAGCCCTGTGGAGCAGCGCCTGGTCCCTATGCGCCCACAGATGGAACTGGTCTTCTAAACGGAAATCAGTTTGAATGTGGCAAACTATCTTCAAAGGTGTGGGATACGGGCAGAATTTAGACACTTAGGTTCACGGTCCCAGTACCTGTGCTCGCTGGTATCACTGCCACAGGACAACCTGGGCAGGGTGCAGAGAGCAGGTTAACTATTCATGTGAAAACAGTCCCTGTAACAGGGGACGACCCTCAGCTGCACTGGAGAGACAGTCATCTTTTAAGATCAGATAACTCAAGTCAGGTTCTAAAATAGTCATTTGGAAAAGCTTTCTAAGCGACATATAGTTTTTGTTCGGTTGGTTTTGGCTTTGCTTTGTTTTGGGGGCTGGCCAGTATGGAGATCCGAGCCCTTAACTTATACATAGATTTTTTTACATTAACTGACTCAAGCTAAACTTTCTGTTTTATTAATTTTTCCCTGTGTTTCCATTTAAGTCCTTAAGCTTCACCCTTGATGAACTAGAGGGCATTTCAGCCAGGGTCCTGGCCATGAGGCTGATGCAGTATTCGTACAGCTGCTTTTAACAAGTCGTAAGTTTGGCCACAGCAAAGTGCCAGCAGGTAGGAGTGGACCCAGGTTTGAAGGGGCCTGAATCATGCCACCTGGGGCCCTCTTTAAGAAGAAGAAAACAGGGCCGGCCCGGTGGCACTCCCGCCGAGGGTTCGGATCCCACGTGCAGACTGGCGGCTCACTGGCTGAGCGAGGAGCGGGGGCAGCACTGAGGGTTGCAATCCCGTTGCCAGTCCCGGTCCGGTACGACACAGAGGGTTGTGATCCGTTGCCGGTCACGAAAAAAAAAAAAAAAGACAAGAAGAAGAAAACAGTAGCAAGAACAAGGCAAGGGGCCCTGAGGCCTCAGAGTAAACTCACCTCTAGGCCTGCGTTTTCTTTTTTCTTTTTTGTCCTTTTTGTGACCGGCCTCACCACGCTCAGCCAGTGAGCACACCGACCATCCCTATACAGGACTGAACCTGCGGCTGGAGCACTGCTGCACTCCCANCTAGTTATGATCCACTTTTTAGTGTGCATATCTCATTTGATTGTCAAATAATTTAAGTTCTGTATAGCTTCGGGGTCATAGTTTATATCTGGCACTTGCATCTACAAAGAACCTTTGGAATCATGTGCTAAATGCAAAGACAGCAACATAGTACATGCCTGTTGGAAGTTTTCTTAGAAAATCATTTACCATATTTACTTAACCTAATATTTTAATCC
>NW_007749798.1:10307-10597 GCF_000696425.1 Galeopterus variegatus | reverse complement strand
ACTAATTGGATATAAGTGGCTTGATCTCAGGGACAACTGTGCAATTTCCGAACATGCATCATTGAGAGCGCTGCATGTGTTTAAAGTTGCAGACATCTCTTAATCCAGACAAAGAGAAAAGTGTGCTTGTTCCTGCACTAATTGCTGTGCCTTACAAAGGCAGCCAAGTTAAGATCCATGCTTATGCTCCTTGCTCTTTGTCAATTCAGCGACTCACAAGCTTCTGCAAATTCCCCTGATAACACATTTCAACATCCCACACACTCAGGAGATTTCTGTTATTATCTAAT
>NW_007749798.1:3863-9942 GCF_000696425.1 Galeopterus variegatus | reverse complement strand
GCAAGTGTATTTCACAGGGCCTGGTTTTCCAAAGCCTTGCAGTTTCAAATACCGACCTTGCAGAGGACTGGAAATTTTCCTCAGGCTATAAAGTCTCTGATGTGAGATAAAGATTTGTGGCATAGCAAGGTTGCTGGCTCAAGGACAGACTACTTACTGATTGAAATGTAAAGATACTGAGAAATTGCAGTAAGAAGGAATGTTTGCTACGATCAAGCTTTTGTTGATAGGACCACTTAATTGCCTTACTGGAATGTCATCTGGCTTGTTTCACTGAAAGTTACCAGCCTATATTGTTAAACTATAACCCGACCTATGTTCTCTTTCTGTAACTTCCTGGTCTGAAAAATAAATGCAGGAGGGCCGGCCCGGTGGCGCACTGGATAGTGCGTCACTTGGGAAGCGCGGCAGCGCTCCCGTCCGAGGGTTCGGATCCCACATACAGACCGGCTCCCGCTCACTGGCTGAGCGAGGCGCGGGAGCAACACCGAGGCTTGCGATCCCGTTGCCGGTCCCCGGTCCGGTACGGGGGCAACACTGAGGGTTGCGATCCGTTGCCGGACACGGAAAAAAGACAAAAGACAAAAAAAAAAAAAAAAGAAAAGAAATGCAGGAAGAACACCAATTCAGGGTTAATTTCCCAAGGAAGGGATGCCTCTCACTTGAGCATTCCCAAGGGAAGTTAACTGCTTCGGGGCCTCTCACTGCTCATAAGAGATGGGCTTTGAGTAATCCTTTGAGTCTCCGTCACCCAGGGGAAGTGGGGTAACAAATCCATGGGGGACGAAGCAACACAAAGCAACAGGGGACATTTCTCATGTCTCCTGTACTCAACCAATGAGATAAGGAAGAGAAACCAGAAACAGGTGGCACTAGTTGGAAGCCATGTCTAGTTACCTACCAGTGACTGTTCATTCTTACATGCATTCCAATAGTGACTTAGCTACCTTTTCTGGATTTTGGCCCTTTTCCTCTGGATGTCCACATTTTACATTTCTTTATTGCTCCAATTTAAACAGCTTTTTACTTGCCTCATTTCATCCTCCAAACCCCATGAAACGGGTTTTACTAACACTTTGCAATAAGAAAGCTAAAGCACAGAGAAGTTTACTAACTTGCTCGTAGCAACATTCAGCAGTTTACAAAGCACTTTCATAGATGTGAATTTTATTCTTGGCTTTCCAATGTCAGGAAGCTATTTTCTATCTACAAGTAATGTTTGACAATATTTCGTTTAACACACTTGAACCTTCCTTTGGCACCTGCTGTACATACACGGTACTATGAGAAACACAAAAATGAAAAAACCAGCCTCAGCCCTTTAAGTGTTCTCACATTAGGATGGGAGACAAAACTATGCAAAAATCACTATTTTAAAGGAGATGGATATGTACAATAGAGGTAAAAATAAAGTAGTAGGATAATATGTAGAAGGAAGAATTACTACTAGATATTCTTTTTTTTTTTGGTGGCTGGCAGGTCTGGGGAACCCTTTACCTTGGTGTTTCAGGTAACCAGCCAGCCCCAAGAATTACTACTAGAAAGAACTATCAGAACTTCTTAGGACAAGGGACCTAAAGCAAACAGTGAGAAGCCTAAATGTGAAATTATACATTTGCAAAAATGTCTGTGGCCCTGCATTATCTTACTAAATCCACTCCTGATGATTACATACTCCCTTACCAACATTCTAAATTCCATTGCCAAAGTACCTGTTATCAGTCAACCCTACCTCCCACCAAAACTCCTGACAAGTTACAAAGCACCCTTTCCCCTATTACTCAGGAGGGGGACTCAGAAACAAAATCTCAAAGACTCAAGAGAAAGGGTTTCTAAAGAGAGAAACCATGACAAACTAACAGAGTGACATTTAGGAACAAAAATGCCTTCTACTCATGGTACAGCAGATGACCTATTCTACAACCTCCTGAGACCAAGATGCCCCTACTACTGGTGAGCAGAGGGATCTAAGGAAAGCAAAAGGAATAAAGAAAAGACCCTGAGAGGAGAGAAGGGACAAGATGCAGCAAGTTTTCCTGTACAGTAACTGGAATCCCTGTGCCCCTGCCAGCTAGCCAATCGAGAAGTTGGAAAATGCAATAGTAAAAACCAAGAAACAAGAAAGAAGATTGACATTAAAAAGAAAGGCACACATACCAAAAAAGAAGTAAATTAAACCAAAATTGGCTCTTTGAAATGATCAATAAGATAAACATACCGCTAAATAGAAACTTGATGCGATTTTTAAAAAATTATTTTGACAGGCCGGCCCGTGGCTCACTCGGGAGAGTGCAGTGCTGATAACACCAAGGCCACAGGTTTGGATCCTATATAGGATGGCCGGTTCGCTCACTGGCTGAGCGTGGTGTTGACAACACCAAGCCAAAGGGTGAGATCCTCTTACCGGTCATCTTTTAAAAAAAATAAAAATAAAAAATTATTTTGAAAGATAAACTAGGGCCGGCCCGTGGCTCACTTGGGAGAGTGCAGTGCTGATAACACCAAGGCCCCAGGTTCGGATCCCATATAGGGATGGCCGGTTCGCTCACTGGCTGAGTGTGGTGCTGACAACACCAAGTCAAGGATTAAGATCCCCTTACCGGTCATCTTTTTTTTTAAAAAAAAAAAAGAAAGATAAACTACAACAAGCAAAATACAGAGTAAAATAAGGTCATAAACAAAGACCTAATACAATGTCAACTAAGGTGCTTGTTTATTTTTTTAATCTCCCCCGCCATAATGCAAGTGTTTCCCACAAGGCTAGTAACTATTCTCTACCTGTTTGTTGATGTGTCCCCAGCACCTACATAGTCAGAATATAGTAAGTACTCAATGAGCATTTTTTAAATGAACACACAAAGTTGTTTTACAGAACACTAAGAACTACATATTAACTAAAATTAAGAATCTAAATAGAATGGATATCCAGAAACATATGAAATGCCAAAATAAATGCAAGAAGAAACAGATTTTTAATCAGTACTCCCCTGAAGTATGTCCCAGACATGAACATTTTTAAACATGACAGAATAAGAAAGTGAAACAATTTATTTCATGAGGCTAATAAAATCTTGATTCCAAATCTAACTAAGCCTCAAAAATAAAATATAGGAGTAGTTCATTTATGAACGTAAGTGAGAAAAAAAATCTTAGGAAAATATCAAGTATTAAAAGCATATTTTTGAAATTTGTAATCACAAAGAGTTTATTCCAAAAAACTCACTAATATTAATAGATGCCAAAAATTCATGTGATGTAGTTCAACATGTGATTGACAGTCTCAAAACCAGGAATAGAAGAAAGTGCCTTTAAATTTGATATTTAAAAGTGCCTTCAAAATTGATATTTTGAAATATATATACAAAAAAACTATAGCACAGAATAGCTGAAAATAGAAAACTTTCATGCATTCCTATTAAGATAGAAGCAAGTCAAAGATAACAAAGAATGTTGAAGATCTTGACCAATGTAGTAAGACAAGAAAAAAANAAAAAAAATCTAGAAATACACACAAATCTGATTCCAAAAGAGCTAAGAACCTTTACTAAAGGTTTCTCAAGAAGATGAGGAAAGAGGTTATAATTTACTTCACACAGATTTTCTAAAACACCTTTCTAAACATCTTGATCTGTCCCCAGAGTTTTCTACATTTGAACAGGAGCTGCTCACATCTACGTCTTCTCTGCAGCCACCTCTCAGAACTCAGCCTCGCTGGCACCCCTCACACCCCCTCTAGACCTTCCACAGCCTCCTCCTCCCCCTTCTCCATTCCAGATGCTCTCTTTTCTCAGGTAAAACCACTGGATGGTCCCCTGGCTCCTCCAGGTCTGCTTTGCACCTATCAAAGGCATGAAAGGGAATGATTCTAAGTATTTACAAATTATTTTTCCCTTCACACATAAAAGTGAAAGCTCTTTCTGTAACTGTAGTGAATGCACAACCCATATCCCCTCCCCCACCCTTCAGGACTGAGGCACTTGTTTCCACACCTGAGTTCCTCTTAGGAATTGCTCTTTCTAAGGGAGCTGCCTTGCTCTAGTCTAGGCCCTCTCCTAGGCGCAGCCCCCTTGCCTCAATCTGGAATGAGTCAGAAGATCCCTCCAGCTCCAGGGGTCCTCGGGGGACTGTCGAAGTCCTTCATGGCCACACACTGCAGTTGCACTTCTCCCCTACCAGTTAGCTTCCTGCTCACTCACAGGTGCTGTTCTCCGCACATTCTCCAATAAGCTTCCTGCAGCAAACCTCTGTCTCAGAGCAACTGGCCTAAGACAGCCAGTTACAGGCTTAAGGTAAGTTAACTGACATATATAACTATTTGAATGCACATATACCTATTCATATGCATGCATGTGTCTTTCATACATGAAAAGCAAATTAAGAAAACAAGTGTAGCAAACTTTCAAAATGAAACAGAAATGCTCGAGTAAGACAGGTGGCTGGAGAGATGGGGTGGCTGGTAGCAAAAGAGAACACATGGAAAGGAAGGGAAACTCAGAGTCAGTTTTGAAGAATTAGCCGAGGTCCAGCCCTAAGCATCTTGTTCAAGTCCCAAGGAGGGAGGACTCATATGCGGGAATGGAAAGAGTGGCTTTTCCTCAAAGTATCTGTGAGATGTGGAGAAGTAGAGGCAGCTCTGCTTTGGGCTTTGTCTAAGTGTGACATCAATAGGACGTGAGAGATTTGCCCCTTCAGCAATACAATGCAGTGTTAGCACTAGCCCCCTGGGATGCTGGCACAGGGCCACAAGGACACATTACAAAAGGCAACACCTCCAGTAATGGGAGGTGGTGTAGATATACATATGGTAGCTGTGGCACAGACAGGACACCCTCATGACCCTACTAGCCATATCAGAGGAAGAGAGGGAAGTAGAGAAGAAGTAAAGGGAAAATGGCAGATGTAAGTAGCATCTGAGAAGACTTGTTCTAGAACATTCTTGGGTCATCCCTTAGATATTCTATAAATATCCAGAGGAATTTTATGGTAGGAAGATTAAGTTCCCACTCTAGAAATATGTTTTACACACACAAACATGGACACACACACACATCCCAGCACCAAATCTGAGCTGATATCCAGAGTACAATAGACAACTAATATTCATTTATAACTGTCCTAATTATATTCCGTTACTAAAGCCAATTGTTTGTTTCAACTAGAAAATCTGCCCTACTGAAGACATTAGCACCCAAAGACGATTGATAATGGGTTTGCATTTCCACAAGTGTGTTTGAATTTCAGTTATCTGACATCTAGCAGTAGGGAATTACTATTTGCATTTTCAGGTACAGACATCTGGAATTCAAGCATGAGATTGAACACAATTATCTTTCACAATAAAAGTAAACAGAGCTCGGCATGAATCTGCTAATTGTTCTTTCCCACTGAGCTACAATTTTTAGTCAGAATAGATACATAAAAGAGTTAGCACCAATCTGTCCATTCTTCTCTTGAAGGCCAAAGTTATCTTTTCAAAGTCTAAGCCACATTATTTCACTCTCCTGTGTAAAAGCCTCCAATGGAGAATAAAATGCAAATTCCTTGTTATGGTAGCCAAGGCTCTAGATCAGTGGGTCTCAAACTTGAGTATGTATCAGAGTTACCTGGAAGGCTGGTTAAAACAGATTGCGGGGTCCCACCCCCCAGAGACTCTGAATCTGTAGGTCTGGGGTGGGGCCTGAAATTTTTTTTTTTTTTGTCTTTCGTGACCGGTAAGGGGATCGCCACCCTCGGCTCGGTGTTGTCCGCACCCCGCTCAGCCAGTGAGCGCTCAGCCAGTGAGCGCACCGGCCATCCCTACATAGGATCCGAACCCGTGGCGGGAGCACTGCTGTGCTCCCAGCGCCGCACTCACCCGAGTGCGCCACAGGGGCGGCCCAGGGCCTGAGAATTTGCATTACTACGAACTCCCTGCTGATGCTGATGCTGCTGGTCTGGGGACCACCTTCTGAGAACCTGTGGAATCTCCAGCTTCATCTCATCCTCTCCCTCTTGCCCACCATGCTTCAGCCACACTGACTTTCCTTCTGGCCCTGAGCACCTCACACTTGTTCCAGTCTCCCTTGTACCCTCTGCCTAA
>NW_007749798.1:2320-3174 GCF_000696425.1 Galeopterus variegatus | reverse complement strand
CTTTCCTTCTGGCCCTGAGCACCTCACACTTGTTCCAGTCTCCCTTGTACCCTCTGCCTAAACTTGGTCTTCACTTCATCTTCAACTTCTCGGAAGGGCCTTCTTAACTTCCGCAGCTAAAGGAACTCCCCACCCAACCACCCTCTATCCCAGTGTCCTGTTTTCTTTTCTATCACTGGCACTCATCTCTGTCGGAAGGCATGCTGTAATTATTTGCTTATATGCTTGTTATTTGTCTCCCCTATGGAGAGAAAGCTCCATATCGGCAGGGACTTCCTCCGGCTCTCTGGTTTATCTGTAGCACTTGGAAGCAAATGATAATTAATTTTTGGATGAATGAGTAAATAAATCTGTGTTGGAGACCATATCTGCCATTTGAGTTTTCTAGTTCCAAGAGAGCTTTCTTCACTAGACAGATAAGCACCTAACAACTCTACCTCTACTGGTATCTTTTCATTTCTCTCATCCAAGAACCTTCTGTTCTCTGTCATCTGTAATTAGAAAATTCATTCCACATGTCATTTGTAATTAGAAAATTAGAACAGGAGGTATAATTTAGTATAAAGTTAGTAGAATGTTAGTCGTACTAGGAGGGAATGAATATAGTAGTATTAGCCTTATTCTAAAAAACAAGCTATTTTATAAAAAGAGCAATGATGTTGTGAGCAAAATAAACATATTTTTAAGGAAGCTGAATTAAAATTTATTTTGATGGGAAGCTACTATCTATAGCCCCAGGCATATGACCCTTGACAAGCCACCAAACTACACATCTGTAAAAACAAATGCTGATTTTCAAGATTTCTTTTTTAATGTTGCTAGGGCCATTTGAATTACTTAGTTTTCAACCCTAA
>NW_007749798.1:0-2009 GCF_000696425.1 Galeopterus variegatus | reverse complement strand
TTCTCACAACTGTTGGCCATGACAGTTTATTTTCAAGAGAGGCTTAATGTTTGGTTCAAATTCTGTTGCTCACAGTAAGTGATCTCCCTTAATTTCTTTTGACTGGGAAGGGAAGTAAAACACAGCACTTTAGGATAAGATCCTGCTGGGAGTTTTTAATGGCACTTGATAAACTTGTATCCTCCCCCCTGTAATCATTGTACCAAACATGCTTCTATTGCAAGGACTTTTTTCTGGGTAATCATGAGATAATTAGCACAATACTGTGCCCCACTCAGTACACAAACATACTCACCCTTCTCGTGCCGCCCTGCTAAACCTTGCAGGCAACTTTCCACACAGTGATGTTCAGTGGGTATTATATGAATGAATGACTAATATGGCAATGAAGGAGAAGAGGAGCACAAAGTCATATTTAGAGAAAGGAAACGTGTTCCTACCACGGCATCTACTGCCCCATGTTCTCAGAGAAAATATTTTTTAAGAATAGACAGAGCCTTGATGCTTATTCAAAGACAGAAACATTTGTGGACCTGTTACTATAAATGGACTATCATATAAAGTGGTAAAACACAGTCGTTAATTAATTGTGTTATTTTGGACAGGCTGCTGCTTTACCTCTCTGGACCTTATTTTTCTTCTGGAGGAAAATTAGGGAGTTCAAATGACTAATGAGATACAAATGTTCATGCTCAACAATTAGACCCATTTCTAATAACTCCTTTCAGCAAAAAGGAAAAATACTACATCCCAATGTCGCACTTGATCACCTAAACTGAAATATATGTGAGCATTCAAGCATTCACAAACCATCAAGTTAATGTCTTGCATTTTATTGATCTACGAAGACATTGGATGCCATGTTCCCTTTTCCTGATGCATCAATACACCACCCCCTAGGACTTCAGCACTGAACACATAATTGAAACTTCGGAGCCATAGTTTTTTAGAATGGGAAGGCCTGGAATCATACTTTGTTTCATGCTTTTTCCTGGCTTTTCTTTCTTTGGGACAAAGATTATATATCCTTTTCTTTCTCATTTTGTGATTTTTAATGATGTATGTGTTTGGAATATCATCACATGATAATAGGATATTAATATTCATGGTTTCATCTTCTTTCTTCTCTCTCCATAAAACAGATTCATATAGATTAACACCAGCTGCTTCTGTACAGATTCACAACATAAACCAGGGCGTGGAAATCCATGTAAGGAACAACTTCACTCAGAGTGAGTGAAACAGATCAATCTACTTTTATTCTTCAAGCTGAACACATTGTAAAAATTAAGCAAAACAAAAGTGAAGTGTGACAAGGATTTTAAATGGAGAACGTGGTAGATTGCCATCATCAAAGCCCATAGGAAAAGACAAGACTAATCTTATTAAAGTTATCTGGATACGCAGCAGCAACCAGCCCCAAGAAACCCACGGTGCTACAATCAATTTCTCCACCAAGGGAACTTAGTTTATTCAGGCTAATGAACTGAAGGAAGACCTGGGACTGAAAATAACATCAAAGCATTTTTTTTTTNTTCTGGTTAGACACAATGAACTGGCTACACATTTCTCTTCATTGCCTCTCAAAACCTTACCAAAATGACAGCATAGGAATTTAAGGCATTAACCCACAAGGACAAAGAGACTCAGAAAAGAAAAAAACTGTAGAAGAAAGCACCCAGCAAACTTTCAGAAGATGGAAAGTAGATGAAGGTCATTCTGACCAAGCAGAAAGAAGTTTAAACTTCAGGACCTGCAAAGGGATACTACAGAAACAAAGCATGAAAGTTCTCCCAGAATAGACTCAGTATAGAAGCAACAGGTTCTTCAGACAGAGATGAGGTAGTGAGCAACATGGCTGGATATACAGAGATTAGCAGAGAATCCAGAAAGCATCACCAAAAGTTTAAAAGACCCATCCAACTTAAGAAACCAATGCCAAAAGGGGGAGAAAAAAAAAAAGAAAGAAAATTTGAAAGAAACAGACAATGCAGGAAGACAAAAAAAAA
>NW_007749797.1:9570-10598 GCF_000696425.1 Galeopterus variegatus | reverse complement strand
TAAGGTAAATGCCGAGTAATTTCCCATTGAACACTCACAGAATTTCCCTTGTTTGAAGAGAAAAATGAGCAGGCACATTGTCCTGGTGTAGAAGGACTCTCTGGTGAAGCTTTTCTTGGCATTTTTCTGCTAAAGCTTTGGCTAAGTTTCTCCAAACACTCTCAGAATAAGCAGATGCTATAGTTCTTTGGACATCCAGAAAGTCAACAAGCAAAATGCCTTGAGCATCCCAAAAACTTTTGCTATACCCTTTGCTGTTGACCGATTCACTTTTGCTTTGACTGGACCACTTCCACCTCTTGGTAGTCATTGGTTTGGTTGTGCTTTCTCTTCAGGATTGTTACTGGTAAAGCCATGTTTCATCTAATATTATAATTCTTCAAGGAAATGCTTCAGAATCTTGATCCCACTTGTTTAAAATTTCTGCTGAAAGCTCTGCTTTTGTCTGCAGATGATCTGGGCACAACAGTGTGACACTCACCAAGCAGAAAGTTTGCTCAACTTTAATGGCATCTAGTAGAAAAATACTAAATAATGGAAAATGAAGGTTTCTTGCTTTTAATTGGTTAGGAAACTAGCAAGTTTGTTTCAGTTGTCCATAGTGTGCAATCGATGCACATACAACTAATTAGGAGAAAGCTTTCATTTTCACTGTTTCCTTGTCATTCTTTTCTCACTAAGCACTTACTGAGGCCTACAATTTTTAGCCTTGTTCAGTATTTTCCACGTGTTAAATTTAAAATTTAATTTTAAACAGGTTTCAAAGTGCTAATTAAGAACTTATAATATTCATTACTAAATAAGATATTTTGCTAGTGCATACTGTAAAGTTAATTTAAATTGCAATGCTATTACATCATATTTAAATTTATTTTTGCATGTATGAATTCTATCATATTACAGAAGTAGGACTGACTAAATTTATTACTTTGAATTTATATGTAGAAGAGAAGCAAGATTTGTTACATGCATAGTGCTATCCATTATATTTTGGAAATTCTATATTATGTTTTAGGATTACAAAAGAA
>NW_007749797.1:2015-4674 GCF_000696425.1 Galeopterus variegatus | reverse complement strand
ATACAAATCTGACCTTTAATTTCAAATCTCCAGGTTTGTTCATGCTGGCTTCAATTTAAAAAAAGAAATCACTGTAATTTGAACAAAACATATTTTTAGACCAGATCAGGCTGGCATTATTTGAGAACTCTCCTATACAGTTTTCACAGTCTTATTTGTCCACAGAACCTTTATTTAGAGGACCTATTAATGTCCTAGAACTCTGCAGAACAACATTGGAAAGGCGCCTTGGGAAGCAAGCATCCTGCCCTCCTAAATCACTAGGGTATAAGTATCTCTGCACCCCAAACATGAATTATTTAAAAGCGTACTCAAATTGAAATTAAAATTAATACCCAGGCTTATTAATTGGTCATGTGTAAATGTTTCTGTTCTGACAACTCTAGCTCCTCGTACTGTATGTGAAAAGGACCTGACCACTACTATATTTGCAAAATAACTTTCCTAAAGCAGAAAGCCTTTTTTTTTTCGACTCTCTCCCTTTCCTTTTTCTTTTTATATCTGCCCTGCCTCATTCTAAAAATTAGTTCAGAGAGCCTTACAGGTGCCTACATAATAACCTAACACAGATATATCAGGCATAGTATAAATGTGTTGAATCACATGACAATTGATTTCTTTCTTTCCTCCTTGTGTCTACTTGGTCCGTACTCATAACCCTGCAAACTAGAGATAACACCAGAAATTACACATGGCAAATGTAGTTTTCTAGTTTCTTCTAACTGCTAAAATAGGTCCCAGAAAAATCAGTTAATGCCTCATGTTTCCAAAGCCATGAGAATCCAGATCTACTTATAAAGATAAGTGAGACTAACTTCCATTACCTCATGGGAGATCTGAAAACCTGTTCACCCCATGATTGCAAACACTGGGGGGAACCTAAGAAATATAACTTGAAGTTACAGGATATGGTGGTTAATTTTATGTGTCAAATTGATTGAGCCAAGAAGTGCCCAAATTAAACATTATTTCTGGATGTGTATGTGACAGTGTTCCCAGGTGAGATTATTATTTGAATTGGTGGACCACGTAAAGCAGATGGCTCTCCTTAATGTGGGTGGGCATCATCCAATTCATTGAGGACCTAAATAGAACAAAAGGCAGAAGAAAGAGGAATTTGCCCTTTTTTTCTTACCTCACTTCTTGAAATAGAACAACCCATTTCACCTTATCCTGCCCTTTGACTGGGATTTACATCAGCAGAAACCCCAGTTTTCAGGAATTTGGAGTCAGACTGAATTATACCACGGGTTTTCCTGGGTTTCCAACTTAAGATAACACATTATGAAACTTCTCAGCTTCCATAACTGCATGAACATATTCCTCATATTAAATCTCTCTCTGTCTCTATCTATCTCTTTCTCTAGAGAATGCTGATTAATGTGTAAGATTTTAAAAAAATGATATTTGTTGATTTTAAGTCCTATTAACTTCTCCTTGACAGCTTTGGAGACCAGGACAGGAATTTATTTCTTGTCTTCCCAGTGAGCATTCTTTTCGATTGATACAGGATTCATGGGGTCCAAAAGGAATATATAATTTTAAAGCGTTCCTGTTCGGGAGAGAGATCTGAAGTGACCAAAGCAGATAGATTAAAAATAAATTATTAAGACTATATTACAAACAAGGTTGACTGTACACAGATTTGAGCTAGAGAGCTTTACCCAATGTAGTGACTGACATGTTGTAATGCCAAGTGAAAGTAACAGAGAAAATTATCCTGGAGCTTGAAAAATACCTGACATAGTGACATGTGGTCATTCTCTCCACATAATGTCCTAGAGTGCTACTGGATCATAATCCATGATGTAAAACTTCTCTATAATGTAGATACTATATTGTCTTCTCCTCTGAGCTGCACTTCAGCTGCACTTTGTAAAGCTCCAATTTGAGACCTGTATTAGTCTGTTTTTATGTTGCTATAACAGAATACCTGGGACTGAGTAATTGATAAAGAACAGAGGTTTATTTTCTTACAATTCGTGGACAGCTGCATCTGGCTTGGGCCTCAGACGGTTTCTACTTATGGTGGAAAGCAGTAGGCAGCCAGTGGATACAAGCAGATCACATGCTGAGAAGAAGTGAGAGAGAGAGAGGAGGTGCCAGGGTCTTTTAAACAACCGGCTCTCACGGGAACTAATAGAAAGAGAACTCACTCACACCGTTCCCCCCCTCCTAGAGCATTAATCCATTCATGAGGGATCTTCCCAGTGACTCAAACAATACTGCCACATTGGGGATCAGATGTCCACATGAGTTCTGGGAGGACAATACATCCAAACTCCATCAAGGCCCATTTAACAAAACCATATTTAGCTGCTGAAGTTTGTTTCTGTTGTATAAATACTTTTTGGTAATCATAACAATAGAAAAAGTGAGCAGGACTGCAGTAGATATACTGATTTCAACAGAGTCCTTTAGCTATGATCATCCGTGAATTTTGTGCTAGAGACATGAGTTTGATTGTTATGCCAAATACCACCTGAAGGCTGTAACAGTGCCATTCCCAATTGTTGGGCAAGAGTGCAATGGTGAACTAGCATGTCGTTTCTTTCTTGTTTCCTGCACCATCTTAGGCTGAATTTTGGAAAGGTGAAATAGCTACTTTTGTGTGGTTCTGGTGTGTGATTATGGTGATGGTGTTGGAGCACAGATAAAG
>NW_007749797.1:0-1047 GCF_000696425.1 Galeopterus variegatus | reverse complement strand
AGTGAAAAATATTTTTGTCACATAATATGATTAAAGTGTCAATTATTACGTTTACAGCAATAGTAACATTATGATGATGATGATGAAGATAATGATGTCATTGTTTGTTTTGTTTAACTTGTAAGTTCAATCTAGATCCTCTTTTCCCTACATACCATGCTATTTTTTACATGACAAAATGTGCCATTTCTTTATTATTTCTATCATTACTTTATTACAGTTAAAGATTCTTGCAACACTGCTACTTGTATTTAATTTAATTTTTTTATTGAAACATAATTTATTGTACATATCTGTGGGGTACTCAAATGTAATGCTCTAATTAGGATAATTACTATATTTATCATTACACAATGTATTCAGTTTTTGTGTTTATTTTTTAATAGATCCTCAGCTGTTTATACTCAGGAGCAATTTGAAATAGAATAAACTTATTTATGCATGTGCTTAAATGAGTTGTTAAATATTATTGTTATTGCTACAATTTCATAAACAAAATAACAGTGATTTGCTCTACAAAATGTTACCAACCTCAAAAAAGAATTCTGGGGGGTAACACTAAATTAGACTAGAAAGTAATGAGTTGTATATTAGAGGTTGAGGTTATTTTATTTCATATTTTCAAAAAATAAATATAAACATATTTATAGGAACTTACCATAACTACCTTTGGATATGTGATTGAAAGTAGTATATTAAGTAACCTATTCAAAAACGTTAAATTTGCACACATGGTAATATATTTTCTATATTTTATTCTATAAGGGAAATTGCTGTTTTATAAATCTCTCATTTATAAATAATTTATTTTTATAAATTTTAATTATAAAAAGTTCTAGTGGTATAAAGTAGTACTAGGTAAATATAATTAATAATAATTTATTGTGTTCTCAAATGGCTAGAAGAGAGATGATCAAACGTTCACATCACAAAGAAATTATAAAGTTTTGTGATGGTGAATATGCTAATTCCCTTGATTTGAGCATTACACATTGTGTACATGTATTGAAATATAACTCTGTACCCCATAAATGTGTACAATCGATA
>NW_007749796.1:0-10598 GCF_000696425.1 Galeopterus variegatus | reverse complement strand
AAAAAAAAAAAAAAAAAAAAAAAAAAAACTAGTCATGGGGGCAAAAAGACTGGCTTGGTATGAAGAGACGAAAAGAACACACATGCAATGTATAATTTGGATTAAGCATACTTAAATGAGATGTGGCCATCATCTATTAACACCTAAATGATAAAAATGTCACGGGACAGGGCAGAGAAGTTGTTTAGGGGCTATAACCAGGAAATATGATTAGGAGTAGAAAGAAACATGTAGGCGATAATGTGATGTTATTTATTAGATGGGGATGGGGACAGGGCGGGGACAGGAGCAGGCTCTGCTTGGCTGATCTATGTGAAGTGGGATGGATGAGACACTGTGGAGAACACCTGAGGGGCTGACTCCACTCACCCTTGGGGGCATTACCTGCATAGACTTTCCTGTTTGCAGTTCTTATGGTTATTTAAAAGCCATATTTTTTCGTTGGCCTTCTCCCGTGTTCTTTACCCTTTCTATAGTTTTCTTTCCTGTGGTTTGTATTCATTCCAGCCTTTTCCTTGCATTTTCTCTTTCCCTCTTATTTCTTTCTGCCCCCACCCTCAGGCTTGGGTTTCCTTTCTTTTCTGGTTATTCTCTCCCGTCCTCATCTTTCTCTAGTATCTATCTGGTCTATTCCAGGTTTCCAGGCCATCGTGCTCCTGCTCCCTTCTTCCAAAATAGGAGATGAAATTTGCCATGCTGACAAAGAGAACAAAAGCTAAAAGTCCCTGCCAAAGTTACAAGGACAGCATTTTCTCTTTTTAGGGGGTTTAATTTTAAAAGGAGAGGAAAAAAAAAAAACATTCAGCCTCCTCTCCCCGCCCCCACCCCCTCCCCTGCCGTGCCTTCCCTGCCTTCTGGGCTGTGAGTAGCAGTTGAGGGACAGCCAGATAAAAAGCTGCTCCTTGGTTCGGATCATCCCTGCTCTCACGTTCCCTTCCATCCTCAGCTCCTTTTCACTGCATTTGTCGAAAAATCCCGGCAGAAAATGGTAGCATTAGCATTTTTAATAAAGGAAGCTGGAGAAAAGAGGCAGCTCAGGAAAGCTGAAGGAGGGGAGGAAACCCAAATCCACTGACAGTCAAAACTCCCTTTTGGAGCCAGAGAGAGCTCAAGATGGGGGCAGGGGAAGGCGGACAAGAGTAGTAGTCTTAGGAGAGGCATTCAGGCTGATATAATTGGAGCTTTCAGCACAAGCAGAAACAGTTGGGAGGTGGGAAACTGCTGTGCTGGACTGAGTTTGGCTCAACTTGATACTGAGGCCCAGCATTGTGAAATGTTTTCTCATTTAACCCATTTCCTCTCTCTGCCTGGAATGAGCCATTATTTGTCCATTACCAGCAAAAATCATGGTCCTGGCTAGCCCTTTCTGTTCTCATCTCTTCTCCCCGCTCTCCCTGTGCTCTGTAGGAAGGGAGGGGACATACACTGGAGGGAGGGGGCCACACATACTCCTCATTTTAAAAAAGCAAGCGAACTTCTGAGACTTGAAGTGGCTGACATCATCTTTCTCGATTTTCTAGGGATACGAATGCAAAAGTGTAACAGAGTTGCGAGGTTTATGTTTTGTCTGTGAGGCCCTTGTACCTCTGCAGGATGGAGCTTAATTGGCTCTTTTCCCACCACTGAAAAGGAGGAAGGATATCTCTTTGCAGAGGTTACTGTTCTCTAAAGAAAGTGGCAGTGATTAGATCTAATGCCTTTGACAGTTGGATAAAAAGTTGCTAAATAAGAATAAATTGAATGCCTAAACCTGGAGTCAATCAGAAGGTAACACAAATCCCAAACACCAAAATGAACTGTCTTGTCATCGTATTCTTCCCCCGTCACACTTATAACCCTATGTGAATATAATAGTGGAAAATTTGCTTGACTTCTCCAAATCCAGTTTTATAGAGGGCCAGGGCAAAGTCAGAACTGAGGGAATACCCCTTTTTATTCTTGGGTTTCAGCCTATGAAGTATTTAAGACCTCTCTGTTGGTGAAGTGTCAACTTGGATAATTGTAGACACTTCATATATTTAGACTTGATGCTAATCCCACTGTTGAAAGCCTTGAGATTTTAACAAAAGAGCAACTATCACAGCCAATGTTCCTTACACGTGAAATCAGTCATTTTAGCCTCATCTGAACAGACAGAAGAATGTGTGTATTTGTGCAAACATTTCATTGCACTTGGGCTGTACATCTTGATGTTGAATCTTGATTTCCCTCATCAGTGAGTTACTCCTCTGGCCCCTGTACATAGAGTCATGACATGGTACTAGGTGCCAGGCATGTGAATACACATAAAATTATTAAATGCAACTCTGAAAAATTTCCAAGATCTCTTTAAACCTTTGAAGAATAGAGAGAGGCAAATGGATTTGTATCTTTTAGGTACCTTCAAGGAGTAAATGCTTCCTCCTACCTTCATATCCAAGGGTAGAACTAACATCAGTTGGAGACTCTCAAACACACTTAGGTTTGGGTAGAATGTAGGTTTACACTCAGAGCCAAGTTCTTTTGAAGGAGTCAGGAATTTATTTGGAAATTGCTTTGTTACCATACCTGGGGATAAGAGTTTATTTTTTCCTCAGGTCTATTAATTTGCAAATAAGTAAGACCTTGACCTTTAGCTCTTCCTACAATAAAACTGTCCTGGATAAAGTCCTAACACTTGAGGATCTAAAAGAGAAGGTTTTTGTAGTAACATCCTCTGCAATTCCTACCTCTTCCTGGAGGTTTTGGCAGGATCCTTGGTTCCCTTCTGTTACTAGACTACACATTTTCCCTAGGTGATCTCTTGTCTTCCAGAGTCTTGACCATGATCTATATGCTTGTGTTTTCCAAGTCTGCATCTCCAGTCCTAATCTCTTTTCTTGGTTTCAGGCCTCCATCTCCAGCTGCCTTCTGGATACTTATTCGTAGATTTCCTACAAGTATCTGCAATTAACTTGTCCAGAATTGCACATGAGTCCTCCTCCCACCCTGACATCTGCCCTGTCTCCCGTCTCTCTTGGCCTGTATAAACAGCGTCAACAACCACTCAGCCTCCCAGATGAGAAACTCTGGGGTCACCCTCCGTAATCTCCCCACAATACCCTCCTCTCCCACTCACACACATCCTTTTAGTCCCCAAATCTTCTTAGTTCACATCTGAAATGTCTCTCAAATCTAGCTGCTTCTTTCCATGCCCAAAGCTATTGCCTTACTCTGGAACAATCCATCACCTTTAAACATTTGTAACATCTTCCTAACTGCTCCCACTGCAGTTAGGCATACCTGTTTAAAGGGAAGGAGAAAGAAAGGAGAGGAAGGAAGAAAAGAGCCTGGGAATTAGAAGATGTGCATGATAGGGAAGCTGCTCTGGGCAGAGAACAAGGGCAAGAGGAAGAAATGGACGTGAGATTTTCAGGGAACACCGGACGTGATGGGGCCGTGGATTCTAGTAGGAGAGGCATAGAGAGTAAGAGCAGAAAGGTAGCAGCGGCCAGAAGGCTTTGAATTCCAAACAAGGAGCTTGGGTTTTACCTAGTAGGAAATGGGAAGCGATAGTATATTTGGAGCAGAGGAGGGGATGATGACGATCATTACAGAAAGACATAGGAAGCATTAGATCCGGGATCTGCTAATGACTGCCCTCAGGCCAAATGTGGTCTGACACCTGTTTTTATAAATAAAGTTTTATTGGAACACAAAGATACCTGTTCATTTACATATTGTCCATGGCTGCTTTCATGCTACAACAGCAGAGCTATGTAGTTGTGACAGTGACTGTATGGCCTGCGACACCAAAAATATTTACTCTCTGTCCTCTTACAGAAAAAGTTTGATGATCCTTGCATTAAGTCAGGGTTTCTAAATCTGACCACCATGGATATTTTGGGCCAGATAATTCCTTGTTGTGGGGGTCTCTCCTGTGCATAGTAGGTTGTTTAGCAGTGTCTCTGACTTCTTACAACTACATGCAGGTGGCATCCCACTTGTGACAATCAAAAGTGTCTCCAGTCATTGCTGGGTCAGAAGAGGGGTCAAAATCACTGCTTTCCCATTGCAAGCAACTACATTAGATTATAGTGAGACCAGCAGGATAGGAGACAATTTAGGAGGTGTTTGCAACAGGTGATGATGATGATAGTAACAATAGCAGACGCTTACGCAGTGCTTAGCACGTGCCTGCCACTATAAGCACCTTACATGCATTAATTCCTTTCATCTTTTCAATGATCCTAGGAGGTGGATACCATTTTATTTTTACTATCCAATGAAGTGAATCTCACTATTATCATTATTTTACAGATGAAATGAGACGCAAAGGTAAGATTTACTCAAGTCACCCGGTTACTAAGTGTCAGAGTGAGGTTTTGAAGTCTGGTGTCTGGCTCCTGAATTCACATGTTTAACCCTGAGACTATACTGAGTGACATGAATAAAGAATCGATATATTTTGGTGGCTTAATGAATACCAGAGTAGGAGAAAATGGACATTTTGAACTATCTCCTTCTCCTCACCTCCAAACCATTTTTACTTCACTCTAATCACAACCAGCTGGAGAATCTCTTAGATACCTCTGCACCTTTCAGGTGTTATAACCAACTACCCTATGACTCCCCATCCACGTGCACCACCCACCCACAGAGATGTACACAAATCAGGCAGCATACACACATGCTTTGAACTGTCAAGATGGTTGCTTTTCTGTCAGCGTAGTATTCTTGATCATGCTACTGCATTTTTTAAGCAATGATTTCTTATTCCCTCTTATGAAGTGATTAGAACCTCTTTCCTGTGGTGCAGTGCCATCTTTAACTTTATTTCCTACTTGGACCTGGCAAGGGTTCTGCCATCTTCTTGGTTATTCTGTCCACAGAGAGTGCAAATGTTGTGAAGAGAAATGGGAGGCAGATGAATCTGGAAAAATGAAATAAGCTGGCAGTTCATAAAAGGAGACAATCCTTCCAGGAACAAAAGAGCAGGTTTAAGAATCAGCTTCAGAGGCGGTGCCGGGAGCCAGTTCTCAGCTGCCACCTCTGGAAGCCTGTCATCCAGTTCTTCCTGCTCACAGGCCTGCAGAGTTTATCGGGGTCTCAACATGAACGCTGGGGTTGGCAACCTCTGCAGCAAGAAAGGAAAATGCCCTGTCTCTTTCATTCAGAAGATGACTTGGATGGGAGAGAAAGCACTGTGTGTGTGTGTGTGCATGTGTGTGCATGTGTGTGCATGTGCGTGTGTTGGCGAGAGGTTAGCAACAAAATAGCTGAGACTAAAGATTATAGTTAGAAAGTAAATTAGCCCGCCTAATGGAGAGCAGGGGTCAAAGCTGTACCCTAGAGAGACAGGATGAACTGGATGGAGTGGTCAGTACCTGTCCAGATAGAGGGGCTTTTAGCACCTGGGAGTAGATCTTTGGGCAGAGAAGTAGGGTAGCAGGAGGAATTTGCACCCACAAACCTGCTCCCTTGGCTTTGGGCTGGCACCAGGGAGTCACCAGGTAGCAACAAACAGCAAAAGGGGGAATAATAAAAGCAGAATCCTATCCTTCAGGCCTTCTCATGAACTTGATCTAGCCCAGGGTCCTTATTTGATTGACCCCATTTCTTTTAAGGTCCAAAGCATGTGAGGGGTGTAGGGAACAAAGAGCAGAGCAGGAAGCTACAGTGACCTTGAGGATGAGGATGGGGAGGAGGGAAACCAGGAAGAATGTGGGAGGGAAGCGTAATAGATCAGCGAATAGCAGCCCAGGGCAGCAGAGCAGGGCAGGAGGGTGCAGAACAGCCAGAAAAGCAGACACAGCCCAGGGGTGGGAGAGAGACAGGATCCTGCTCAGGTAAAAAGAGAGCGAGCTATGGACCTTCCTCGCTGGCACTCCCTTGCCCTAGGAAATGACTCTTCGTGGTATCCAGGCTTTGTTTTACCCCCAGGAGGGGAAATGAGGGCTTCTGGTGCACACAGAACAGCTGATTTCTCCCACAGGACAGACTGGTATTCAGAGGGCAAAGGCCCTGGGTTTGAAGCGGAAGATGAGGACTTATGTGAGGTGGAGGTACAAAGTCACTTTCTCACACTGCCTAAAAATGGGACTTGAGGTCTGTGTGAGAGGGACAGGTGCGTGGGTGCATGTAGCAGGTCAGCCTGCCAGGACACAGACTCTGAAGCAGGACTTGCATTCAGGAGGTCTTCTGGGGAGATTCTAGGGAGATTCTGGGGAGCAGCCCCCATAAGGGAGGGAGAGGAGAAGATTGGGCAGAGAAAGGCTAAACTCTTAGGCAGTGGCCAGGGAGGCCCTGACCAGTTCCATGGGGGCTCTGGAGCTGGGACAGCCCTTCAGAGTCATCCCAAACTGAAGCCAGGGGATTGGGCCTTTGACTCCCACATCAACCAGCCATTGAGTGTGGGCTTCCCCTGACAAGGGACTCTCCATCTGGTGAATGACTCCCTTCACCTGAGGGTGGTTCCCAGAGAGGGCCTCAGGGGTGACTCAGCAGCAGCCACCCTCTGCATCCTGGGGATGCTGAGTGCCTGGCTCCTGAAGGGGCATCTGGGTGCCACCACAGCCACAATAGCAGGACAGAGTAGTGAGAACGTGGCTGTTCACATCGCTGCCTGCCCCAAGCACCAAACACTTGGGGAGTGTGAGAGCTCTCAAATGAGCCATGCCTAGGTCGTCTGCAAAGTCAGCAGGCTCAGCGAGTCAGGATGGGCTGGTGGGAGGTGGGTGAAGTCATGCATGGACCTTGCTCTGTGGTCTTGCTCTGTGGAATCTTGTGTTGGTCTGGTCACTCATAGATTTCAAGGTTTAAGTCTAGGCAGTTCAGTGACAAGCTAGAGAATGTCCAGACGAGAGTGACCAGAGGCTGTTCAGTCATTTGGCAGGACTGGGTACAGCACTGGGAGATGTTTTGTCTGGAGAAGGAGAAGTGAAGGGAGGACATGCTAATGACTACAGCAAGAAAGTTAGGCTTGCTCTGTTTTGCCCCAGAAAGGCAGACCCAAGAGTAATAAGTGTATTAGCCCGTTTCTGTTGCATATAACAAAATTCACAAAACTGGGTAATTTGTAAAGAAAACAAAATTTATTGCTTACAGTTTTTGAGGCTGGGAAGCCCAGAGTCTAGCTGGTGGTGGTGACAGTGACCCAGGGGTCTCACATTGCAAGATGGTGGAAGCAGAGAGACAGACTCTCTGCGCTCCCCTTTTAAAGTGCTCAGAACCATGCTCCTGACCACCATTTTTAATCCATTCACTACTGTACAGTCCTACAATCTAATCACCTCCTCAAGGCTTCACCTTTCAATTACCATAATAGGATTTCCCACCCTCTTAACAGTCACAGTGGAGGTCAAGTTTCTAATACATAAAACTTGGGGGACACAATTCAAGCTTCAGGGAGTTTTGGGGTTACATCGGTCAATCCACTATAATAGGTATAAATTAGAGAGAAGCAGATTTTAGTTCAAATAAGAAAATGTTGAATGCTTAATGCCATCTCACAGAAGAAAGCTCTGCCCTACGAGGCAGTGCGTGTCCCATCCTCTGAAATCTCTGAAATGTGGGGTTTGAGGCTCACAGTCATCTGGTAGACTCATGGCCACGGGTTTGCAGTGAGGGTTGTAGTCTCTTTATGATCTCACAAAGTCCAGTCTTTCCCTGGAGGCTATAATCACCTTAACATTTCCAAAAGGGTCCAGTGTCTGAGCTTTTGCTGTGATGGTGACCTCACTACCTCACAAGGCAATGATGTTCATACCTGGATGGTTCGAATGGAGGCCAAATCCATCCATTTCATTTTCCCCAGAGCAGTCCTTACCATCCCCCATCCCTTAAACTGGAGAGAGGGAAAATTAAAAGCCAAACACTGCTGAATGGCACTTTCAAACACTCTGTTCTCCTCCTGTCTGTACTGAACAGTTACTGAGCCTCTGTTTTTTGTTCCTGACTGCCGCACCAGCGGTGTGGAGGGAGAATAAAGGCCCCATCTTGGAGAATGCTAAAAGACCCAAGAAATGGCAAAGCATTCACGGTGTCAACGAGGCACAGAGGACAGCCTCCACGCTGTCTCTTTCTGTCTTGCCTCTGGCTGGGCCGTCGCAATCACTGGACTTCCTGACGTCTCCACTTTCAGTCGACTTGACAGAATGGATTAGGCTCCGGCTGGAACATTCTATGGCAGCACAATCCAACAGTGGCAGGCCCAGCAGCTGTCATTTGTATGAGTGGATTTGAGGCCGGTGGGGGATGCATGAGGGACAGCCACAGGAATCTGAAACCTTTTGTTAGTTCAGAGGCCTGAGGCTGCCCGACCACTGTGCACAAGTCCAAGGTCAGAGTGAATACTTTCTAACTGAGAGAGAGAGAGAGGGAGAGAGAGAGAGAGAGGGAGGGAGAGAGAGAGAGGGAGGGAGAGAGAGAGGGGGAGGCTGGTGTGCACAACACAGGGATGCTGAGACGCGAAAAGTAGAAAACACATTTTGAGCTGATGCGTGAGTTGCCTTCAGCAAAAAATGGCCTGCAAAAGGAAACATCCCCAAACCCCACATCGGAAAAAGTTTTGGAAGAGAACAAAAAAACATGTGAATTTTAACTATGTCTGTGAACATTTTTCACAGGAAAGATAAGGACAGTGAGTGCAGAATGAGTTAATGCTGCCAAAGGGATTAAGTGGAATAAAAATGGTGTTTACAAATATACCAGGGAAAAGGAGCACTTGGAAAAAATAGGTCCATAAATAAGTAAAGGGGATTGAAATCTACTGCAAGTCTAACAAGACCAAGGCACTGAATTGCGTTTTCCTATCTGTCTTTTACATGAAAAATAACAAGAAAATGCAGGGACTTGTGATATTTTTCGGGGAGAGGCTATAACCGTGAGGCAGGGAAGGAAGCTCAGTGAGAATGCCGGGGACAGGGTCGGGCATTCTCCAGAGGTCTCCATGGCCCCCTGGAAGGCCCAGACCCTCAGCCTGGAATGCACACTGCTCCCTGAGCCACGACTGGCCAGCCTGTCCAGCCTGGTCCCAGGCCTGGTTGCATCTGCCACACTGACCACTTGCATTATCCAAGCAAGCCACATCCTCACACACATTCATAGGCTCTCTCCCCTTCCTAGACTGGAATCCCCTCTTCGATCATCAAACTTCACCCACCCTGACATCACCGCTGCTCTCCTCCTCCCTATTTGCAAACTTGGAAAAGACACACCCTTTCTCTCTTCCAGTCTCTTTTTGCAAGTCCCACTTCAGTCATCAGCTACAGATCTGTCCTGCTGCCCCTCAGCTTCCCACTGCACTCTCCCATCCTTCCGTTACTTACCTGCCCTACCTTACATAAATATATGCAAACATATCATTCTGCCTGCTAGACCATGAGCTACTGAAGGCCCAGGCCTGGTCTGTCACTGCGCCAGGCACAAAGTAAGGCAGCTCTTCTTTGGCTGGGCTGCACATTGGAATCTCTTGGGTATATTACAACATAGTCATGCTCATGCCCCATATCAGACCTGCTAAATCAGAAATTTCTGGGGGTTAAAAGCTCCCCAGGTGATTCTGGTGCCCAATGATGGGTGAGCATTAGTATAATGGTTCCCAAGGTATGATTCCAAACCAGCAGCAACAGCAGCACCTGAGAACTTGTTAGAAAGGCATATTCTCCAGCCCCTCTCAGACCTACTGAGCCAGAAACTCAGGAGGTGGGGTTCCCAAATTCACATTTTAATAGGCACTGTAGGTGATTCCGATGCATGTTGAAGTTTGGGAATCACTGCTCTACTTGAGTGTGCCAACAGTCACTGAATCGGACAACTGAAGGTTCATCCTGAGTCATTTGCCCTCAGTTTTCATGGTCCTCACTACCTCCCAGGATAAATTCACTGGAAAAGGCCATGGTTCTGGAATCTCATTCTTTGTCTTCCTCCTATTCCCCCCCCCTCCCCACAGGAATCAATTGATAACAAATCCTGCGTAACTCACAGGACTTTTCTTCAGATTGACCAGCCCCTGCAGAAGAACATTTGCAGAGACAGTGTCTTATGCTCATCCTGCAACTAGAAGCCCTGGGGCATGGCTGGTTGTAAAAGCCCCTTTCCTGACTGAATCCTGCAGACTCAGGCCTTTTCCATCTTTCTGCAGACCTGTCCTTCTAGTTACCTTTTAACTGTCTACGTCTCAAGACACAGCCTTTTTATTTGGCACAACCAAACAGCCACAGATCTTCACTTCTTGACTCTCATGTTCTCATCCCTATTCTGCTTAAACAATTCAAACTCAATACACCCAAAACTGAACTCAATTCAAATGTCTTCCTCCTTTGTGTCCCTTTCGTCTTCTGCCCTCCCTGCCTGGCTTGTCCCAAGCCTGGGAATGGCTTTTTGCTTGCACCTCTGCTGCTCTGGGGCTTCCTAGAGCTAGGACAAATCTCAGAGAAACCTGCTAGTGGTATCCATCCTGTAAGTCCAGCCAGGACTCACAGCAGCATGGCAGTCTTCTTATGCACCTCATCATGTGCCAAAAACCTTTCCACTCTCCTCAAGCACCCAGTTCTGTCCTGGCCCCTCACTCTCAGCCCTTAGCCTCAGTCTGTTTTAGTGACATCAGAAGCACATGACATGAGCTCCCTCACCTTCCT
>NW_007749795.1:10086-10600 GCF_000696425.1 Galeopterus variegatus | reverse complement strand
ATGGTTGCATTAGAAGAGCACCAGTTGCAGACAAAATAAGCCCTTGAAGAGCAGCAACATGACCACAAAATGGTAGCTGAAGTTGAAGAGTCATAGATGAATTTTGTTGAAATTCCTAAAAGTCTAAATTTGGCTTTTGGCTCTGGTGCACCTTGGGTGTGATCTAATTTGGTTGTCTCAACCCGAAAGTGGCTCTGAACCCCTGGGATTCCCAGTTTCAGGTTTCACTCTGCCTCAACTGGCATCTTGTGAGATGAGAATCAGGGCCATTACTATTGCCAGACAGCTGAGATCTGTGCATACCTTGATTTGCAATTCCTTTTGGCTGCTTTCCTAGACAACTAGGTGAGATTTGGATTCCTTAAAATGCAATTATGAATCTGTTGGCCTTGACTCTAGATTCTACTCATGGCAAAGGGCATTTAATTTCTCATCCCCTATGTCATTTAAGTGTCTCTTTAGTGTTTTCCCTCATTCTCACCTGCTAATAATCAGAAGTCAGCTACACGAAACA
>NW_007749795.1:0-5696 GCF_000696425.1 Galeopterus variegatus | reverse complement strand
GTCGGTGCTTAAATAACTGTATATGAAAGACTCTAGCCATGGCAGTGTCTTAGCTGTCTTCAAACAGTTACAGCCTTCCATGAGAGTTTGTTTCCTGTTATACAGCTAGGATTGAGAGAACTCCTTGATTTACCAGAATCTTCTCTCTCAGTTCTTTACCTTTTGTTCCTCCTTCTAGATCCTGTAGAATAGACAGGCCAGAGTCTCATCTAAATTATATTCTTTAGGTTTGTGTGCCTGCTTGTAACACATTTAGCACAATGCTACAGCAATATTCAATTGATTGCTGCATATTAATACACTTCTTGTATTTAGACATTATTTGTCTCAATATTCCACATTATATTTGAGGGAGTAAAAGAGATCTAGGAGTTATGTCAGAAGCAATCAGACAGATATTTTAACTTATCTTCTTTAACGTATTCAATGCAGATGCTATGGAGAATTGAGCAGTACAGTTATAGCAGTATTAAATTAAAAAATGAATTATGTTGAGAGGCATGGTAATCCTGAAGTCTCCACCTGATGGAAGAAGTGTCAACTACATCTTAGACTTCTGGGTATTTCTGAAAAAGTTTTGATTCAGAGCATCTCTCTCTTTTCTTGATTTTTGGTAGATTTAACTAGTTCACAAAAATCATACCTCATATTCCTGAAGTAACGATGGCTTAGTTGGTGTTCTTTTGGGTCCTAAAGGGACCAACATGTGTGCATGAAAGTTCAGAGTTACGGGCCTTGATATTTGGGCCCTACTGAAAGCCCCATGGAATTGCTTTCACACATCTGTTCCCTACCGTGTATGGATGAGAAAAAAATCTCATTTTGTGGATTATGGTTAGCCAGAACCCCTTTCACTTTCACTGTAAGGAATAGATACAAAGGTATAAAATGTCTGTAAAACATCCTTGCAGGATTTGATAGAAATCTAAAGAGGGATACAGAGAATACACAGCAAAAAGAAAAGCAAGTCACTTCTGCTGGGGAACTTTTTCAAGGACAACTAACAGGGTAATAATAGTAACACTACTAATCATAAAAAGGCTTAGAATGACACATAGTTCAAAACAGTCTGCATATATTAGCTGTTTCCACACCACAACCCTATAAGATGGATGCAATTATTACAAATGAGGAAACGAGACTCAAAGAGGCCAAGTAACACTCCTGAGGTCCCACCACTAGTGACGGAGCTGGGACTTGCTGACTGTGTTAGATAGAGCCAGGTTATCTATCTTAGAGTCAGTGCTCTTAACTAACAGGTTGTAAACTATAGGTAATATTTGTACATTTTGAAATTACAAGTATTATTTTTTACTCCCAAATTGCTTAAGGAATACCCAAGGAAATTGGCACTATAATTATTTTTATTTTCTTTAGCAGAAATCTGTTAACTTTCTGCAGTTCAGTATTCTTCCCCATTTTCTTGAAAATTCAACCTAAAATCCAAAAAATAAGGTTAAAGAAAGTAAATTTCTTGGAAATTCAATTCTGGAGAGAAACTAAAAGAATATGGCCCATGAGGACATAAAAAAGAAACCCAGACAAAGGAAGAGACAAGAACACCAAACCCCATGATTAAGCTGAGATTTCTTAGGTAAAGGGGTACGTAATGCTCTGTTAATACCCTGCCCATAGAACTATCACTCTATGGAATCCAAGGAGTCTCCCCTTAGCCACGGACTCAGTGTCTGATCCTGAGTCGCTTTCCTTAATAATCCTCCGAGTTTTCCACCTGTAAAATGATGGAGCTGGAACAAGATTAGCTCTCACAACCCCGCTCTAACATTCTATGCATCTGTGAGTCTAAGTAAGTGATGAACATCTTTAATGTGACTATTTTTTCTTACTTGCTCCTGTTCTCCTGATTTTTATGTAATTTTAAATACATAGTAGAAAAGAAAAAAATATCAAACCGAAAGTAACTAACAACCTGACTCCACCTTTCTGTTCTCGTTTCACTGCTAATTCAGTAGAAATCCTTCCATAGAATTTGGATGCAGACCATGAAAACACACTCCTGTTCTCCTGATTTTTATGTAATTTTAAATACATAGTAGAAAAGAAAAAAATATCAAACTGAAAGTAACTAACAACCTAACTCCACCTTTCTGTTCTCGTTTCACTGCTAATTCAGTAGAAAGCCTTCCATAGAATTTGGATGCAGACCATGAAAACACACTATAAGACTTCCAGAGGCTTTCCCATATTTGCTTACCCTGTGTTTTCCACTGCCAGTCACCAAAAAGACATTAAGTAATAGGAACTCATATCAATGCTAATGGAGAAAGAAATCCTTGAACTTTTCTTACCTTAATGTATGAAAGTTTAGCTATACACGAAAACAGCATTAAAGGTGAAATATAAAAGGAACACTTTCCTGTAAATAGAAGAGAGACCATAATACAAATAATATACAATGCTAACATGTTGGCAAGACATATGTACATATGGTCTTGAAATGTATTCAGAGATATTGAATTGGATTAAATTTGTGACCAATAGACCTTTTATTTTTTTCTTATAGAGAAAATAATTCTTTAAGAGACACTCTCAACACAGATATCTATCCTCCTGGCTTTACCAATATCCAATTCCAATCATTTCCCCAATTTATTTCCCCATATGTTTATTCTAGGATTAGCAACTTTGGGGGCAGGAGTTTGTCTCTATACAAACACTTACGTCATGGCCCTAAAGTTCTCGGCCTTGTTTTTGGCATCTGGTAGCATCTGGTGAGGAAAGTGACCAGTCAATAGAGAGGAGAGTTAAAAGGTTAAACCTTAGAATAGGACGTTATGCATAGTTCTTCATTCCAAATGCAAAAGGAAAGAATGACAATGAACGCCGTGAGAGCAAAGTACCTCTCAGTTGAATCCATGTTAGGATAATTCGTTGGTTACTGGCTGTCGTGAGTTCACCAGTCATTTAAGTTGTAAGGTGTGCCCGACTAGCTGCGTCACTCTCTCACAGGACCTGCATAGCCATGGCTTTATCTCGGAATTGGTTCACGTGGTGATAATGTGCACAAAGAATGGAAACTGTGAACCCACGTCTCCCCCAAACTGAAGGCATTCACTAAAGTACAGCTTTAACCAGAACCACACATGCTGTACTTATGCTATACCAGCTGAGGCTATACCTTACCGTTCTTGTTAGCTAAAGGAGGTAAGAAGGCTGACTCCAAGGAGAGTAAGGACAGCACATTTACAAATCACTTTCAGGGCAAGTTTCGTGAGCAAAGTTCAGTATTCACCCGCTGAAACCATATCACCTCATTTAGTGTTTTGGGAAATATATTCTCACTTTTTTATTGCCAGGAAAGGAATTTTAACACTTTTGGATACATTCCTCTTTAGAATGCCATTCTTAAATTTATTCATAATGGGACCTGTTATTTTAAGTGCAAACTTCTAATGTTACAAGCCTCAGGGTTCTCAGATTTGGGCTCAGACTTGCATCCTAAGCATTGCAATGTGGACTTGCTACATAATTTTCTTGCAACAAAGAAAAAATTAATTATCTGAATTTAGAGTCCAGTTAAATTAATGTGATAGTGGTTGATGAAGCAGACTAGCATAGCAGCTAACAGCATGTGCTCTGGAGCAGGGCAGTCAGAGTTTGAATTTCAGTTCTATTATTTATAGCTGTGCAATAATGGTCAAGTTACTTAAACTCTCTGTGCCTCAGTTTCTTCATTTGCACAATGGTGATAAATAATAGTACTAATATCACAGAGTTATTGTAAGGAATGTGTTGATAATTTTTAAAAAGCTTAAAGCAATGCTTAGTTTATAAAATAAATTTTAAATTCTGATAATTATTAGTAAATGTATATTCCCATAGTACTTATCAAATCATCTCAAAATAATTGTAATAAGAGCTTGTTATTTCAATAGTTGTTTGTTTGTCATACATATTAGACCAACTCATCATTTTAAAACATGAAACATAGAAGGAAAACATTTTTTAACCTGGTTAAGAAGCCCAGGTCACATAATTCAAAAGTCTTTCTAAGTACTTTAAAGGTGGCATCTGCTTTGACTCTATTATAGCCAGAACAAGTTTATTGTTCCAGAAAGTGACAGCCTTGTATTTGTGTGGCATAAAAGAGAAGATAAGTACTCAATAAGATATATGTCTGTAGACACAGTCATGCCACACATAGAGGAAAATTATCCCTGCTGGGTTCAACTGCTGTGATCCAGAGCCTGTCATTGCCTATTATCAGGGAGTGGGAAGGCATAAGTAAGAAATTCACGTGTTTGGCATTAGGTCTATCTGTAGCACTGATTCTGTCAATCAGCCTCTGAGAGCACCCTCCCCATGGACAATGCCCCTTTCTCCTTTGAGTGTGCTCAGGTGGAGTCTACCATCAGTACGGTGGGAATTAACTCAGCTTATAAGTGCGTATACAAATTGAACAGTGGCATTAATAAATATCGACCAAGTTTGTGGCTGCATATCCTAGGGAAATAGTGAAATAATATAGATATGGGGAGACAGGCAAATATTCATTTGGCTTCTTGATAAGAAACAACAAGTTTGCCAAAAATGAAGCCCAGAGTACAGCTACTGTAGGCTAACCACAGTATCAAAACAAAGAAACACGTACGCATGCACACACATACACACAGGCACACACAAGGAAGCCCTTTTCAAACTAATGTTCCAAAGCACTTTAATGGGTTCTTGGATTGGGCAAAGTAGGTTGATAGATAGGAGCTGGGTCCATTGAACAAGCTTGGGACTAGCAGAAGAAAGGACCGTTCTGATAACATGAGCAGTTGAGTAGTGGTCAAAGGAGTCCTCAGACAATGAGTAAATTAGTGGATTAAAAAAATAAACCAAATCTGTTAAATTTGGTTTTTGTTCACTGTAGCAAAAAACAGATGAGACTACAGAGAGCCATAGAGTTCTCAAACCCGGGAAAACGCATTCTCGTAGTCTCTTTTCATTTTGGATTTTAGTTTCCCAAAGTCATTGAGCTATCTTTATTGACTATTCTATAGGACAAAAGGCATTTCTCATATTCAGTGAGGGTATTTCTGCAAATATCTCTAAAATGAAGTTTCAAGTCAAGTCTTGAAAAAACGAAATTCAGTTGTTTATGGAATGAAGTGATTTTCCTTTCTCTTTAAAATCCAATTATTTGTAGTGATTTACCAAAGAAAGCAACACAAACAAAATGTAGTAATACCGCTTAAAAGAGATTTTTTTTTGTAATGAGAAAAATAGGAAAAATGGGTCCGTAATTTTTTTTTTTTTTTTATTGTGAGAATCATATATACCGAAGGAATTGAAATAGTTTCATGGACCTCGAAAAGGTTAATCAAAAGACTCGACAAAGAGCATGGGACGATAAGAGACCACCCTGAATCCCCTTTTCTAAACAGGTTAACAGAACTTTCATTCACATTAGTGGCCTGTTATAGGAAAAACACCCCCACAAGGGCAGAGAAAATCTACCAGACACCAGTTCCATTAAATCTAGTTCAACTAAGAGACCACCCTGAATCCCCTTTTCTAAACAGGTTAACAGAACTTTCATTCACATTAGTGCCCTGTTATAGGAAAAACACCCCCACAAGGGCAGAGAAAATCTACCAGACACCAGTTCCATTAAATCTAGTTCAATAAATAAATAGATAAACAAATAAATAAGGATCAATAAAACAGAAAAAAAATAGGAAAATTGT
>NW_007749794.1:8834-10601 GCF_000696425.1 Galeopterus variegatus | reverse complement strand
AAAGGGCATGTTATTTTGATCTACCCACCACCATAACAAATTTCAATGTTTTCACTGCTGCACAATGGAAAATAGGGTATAATGTAGATGTCCTATATTACTGGTGGTAAAGAAGGTGCCCCCTTCTCTGGTTTTTCTTGCTGGTCCTAGAGAGGGGCAGCCTTGAGATCAATGTCTACCTCCACCACCCTGGGATCTGAAGGAATTCACTTAACTTCTTAAAGCTTCAGGTTTCCCACACAGTAAATGAGTAAAATGAAGGCTACCCTAACATTGTTGTAGGAATTGAGCATGGTTTCCCCATGAAAGTCTTGGTCACATGATATTC
Organism: Galeopterus variegatus; assembly: GCF_000696425.1. Taxonomy (NCBI): domain Eukaryota; kingdom Metazoa; phylum Chordata; class Mammalia; order Dermoptera; family Cynocephalidae; genus Galeopterus; species Galeopterus variegatus. Next base: position 10,273 of record NW_007749794.1, on the reverse strand, counting down.
CTGAGACAGAATGAGAGCTGATAGTATTGGACCCCATTCATTTCCTCTCCCTGACTGTCTAGAAAAGATAAAGGATGATTCATTATGAGATTAATAGTCATTCAAAGGCACTCAGCCTCCATTTCTCAGTTGAGAGTCCTGTAGAACGTGATTAAGGGCCGGCCCGGTGGCGCACTGCTACAGTGCGCCGCTTGAGAGTGCGGTGGTGCTCCCGCCNGAGGGTTGCAATCCGTTGCCGGACACGGAAAAAGACAAAAGACAAAAAAAAAAAAAAATAACACCATGACATTATTAATCTGTAAACATTAAAGTGGGTAAAATGGTAATTTTCTTATGTTCATTTTACCACAGTTAACAAAAAAATGAGAAATAATTTACCCACTCACTAATGGATGCTCTACGTATATAAAATTCTTACCGCTTAAGATGTACTATAAGGTAATGAAGACTGTTGAAATTTGATGCTGGCAATTGTCTTAAAAGGTCCTTGCTTTTTAGAAGAATTCGATTTATTTCTATATACGTATTTGGCAATTTTTTATCCTCAGGGTTATCTTTTTTTGTTTCTTGTTCTTCATTTACTTGTTGAATCTCTTTTGCAAGGTCTATAAATTCCTTGTACAATCGGAATAAAATAAATGGCTCTGGGAGCTAAAAAAGTAAAATTACAATAGGAGCATCATTCTATTTTTATTGTTTATAGTCAACTAATATTGATAGCTACTGAATGATTTGGCATGTCCCTTTAGATTAACAAGACTGATAGATTTCTCTCTATATATATTTATTTATTTTGGCAGCTGTGTGGTACAGGGATCTGAACCCTTGACCTTGGTTTTATGACACCACACTCTAACCAACTGAGCTAACCAGCCAGCTCTAGATTAACAAGATTTAACAATCCACCTTTAGAAATGTACACGTTTGCTACAAATGTAATCTACAAAGTGAATCTGAAATCATTGCCATAAATTATATCTATATTAGAAACGAGTTAATTGATAGTAAAACTCTACATTTAAAAAGGTGCATGATGGAATTTAAGAACTCTGATATGTATCCTATACAAATTACATTCATGACTGGTCCAAATTTAGCATGATCTTCAACTGTTTTATTGAAACAAACCTAGAACAATGCAAAAAAATAAGTCAAATTAATTAGAAAAAGCTGATAAACTGAATTTTATTGGCATGGAGGTGAAAGAAAGAATAAAATGCTATAGGACCCTGGTGTTTTACTTGGGCCAGATAGAAGATTAGCATCAGACAATATGACCTACACAATACAGACACTGTCAACATTTTATTTATCTAATTTTCAACAACCTGAATTGCCATAAGTAGGTCAAAAGAAAAAGTTCCTCTCTCTAACTAACAAAGGGCATGTTATTTTGATCTACCCACCACCATAACAAATTTCAATGTTTTCACTGCTGC
>NW_007749794.1:5859-7443 GCF_000696425.1 Galeopterus variegatus | reverse complement strand
GTTGCCGGTCCCGGTCCGGTACGGGCGCGACACTGAGGGATGCGATCCGTTGCCGGACACGGAAAAAGACAAAAAAGGGAAGAAAAAAAAAAAAAAAGAACGTGATTAAAGTGATATCAATAGTTTTCTGGGCTAGGATGGCAGAATGAACAATTATACCTAATTTCTTTCCCTCCTGCAACCCCACTAGAATACACAAAGCCCACAAGGATTAGAAGAACAGGAGAGGAAACAAAAGCAACATTTCACAAGCTGAAGAGCAGATGAGTAAGTGCTGACTTGGCAATTCTGAGAAAGATGAATTCTCAAACTGTGAACCAACATAATTCACAGATTTCTAAGGAGACTTGGGAACTGTCAGGATTAGCTCCTCTGATCCTGGGGGAGAATGGGCTATCTGAGAAGGCTTAGATCTCTAGATCTCTGCCTCTACTCCATGCTCCTGAGCAACTTCTTCTCCAGAAGTCTGCAAATATCTTCTCTGAGTGGTGTAAAACAGAGGGTCTGGATGGGCAATGCCAAGCACAAGGAATAGGTGGGCACTGTCTGAAAATGGTGATCTAGTGACTGTATGCATGCTGAATGCAGAAATCTTGCAGCCTTCTGACCCCACTTGGCCTCCAGGGTGCTAGCACCACATTTCTAGGCAAGAAAAGACCCTTCTATGGGGTATCCAATCAGCCCAAGAGCAGGGACCTAGGTATATAGACATCAGGTGGTTTCCCCAACAGCCCACCTAGATCACCCTACAATAAAACTTAAATATTTCAAAGCCATCACGTGTTCAAGAGCTTCCAAAGAGATTTCAATCCCCAACTATTTCATTTTAAGCAGACAACCATGGAAGACAAAAATCAAAATGGGTACAAAAAAAACAACTTGAAGGTCTAGAACTATGCTGGCCAGTAGCCACATGTGCCTACCGAACACTGGAAATGTGGCTGGTCCAAATGGAGATGTGCTCTAAATGAAAAATGTACACCAGATTTTAAAGACTCAGTAGCCAAAAAAAGGTAAAATATTTCATTAATAATTTAAAAATACTGATTAGACGTTCAAATGATATTTTCAGTATGGTAAATAAATATTAAAGTTAATTTCACCTGTTTAACTTTTTGAAGCCCCCTTACATTTTCTACTAGACAGAGCTAGAGGATATGCAGAGAAAGAAAACCTTGAGAAAAAAGCCTTTAAAAAAAAAGCCTATGAATATCCTCAGGTAGATAAGATACTGCATTCATTAAAAAGAATGCTATAAAAGGCACAGAAAACCAGAGTTCCTGGAAATTAAAACATGATCCCAGGAATGATAAAGTTTGCAACAAGGGAGGAAGATAAAGCTGAGGAAATCTCTTAGAACATGTTGAAAGAAACCAAAAAAAAACAAAAAAAATGAATAATAGAGGAAAGGTAAGGGAACTAGAGAACCCAGTACAGGTTGTCAAGTATCCAGAGTTCCAGACAGTAAGTACACAGAAAACGGAGGGGAGGGAATGAGCAACAAAATAAAGAAAAGTTCCAAGAACTACAGGACTAACCAGACTGATAGAGCTCACGGGGGCCCACAATGCAGATGAAGATGCA
>NW_007749794.1:0-1928 GCF_000696425.1 Galeopterus variegatus | reverse complement strand
AAAACAGGTATCTGGAGGTATCAAATGTACAAAACTAATTTATATGAGTCTAATTCAAGTCATTAAGGTAACTGACTTTACTTTTACATCCTTCAATACCCAAAACTTTCCTTGTCTGCAAGTATACTTATTTACTTTTCCTGCTTGGCTTCTTGTATTGTTTCTTTTGAAAGGGCTTTTTCAGATTTTCTCATGCACTGTACCCCTTTAACAGTAAATCACTGTCGTAGTTTTATGAAAGAGCACAAAAGCTAGCCTATTTCAGCACCATGCCAATACATTTTAGATCTAGTAGTTTTGCTGCTTATTCTTATACTTGTATTTGAAACGTTTGATTAATACATTATCAACCCATACTATAAGTAATTCCTGGGATATATTTAAGTCATTGTAATGCCTTTTGCTTAATACATACAGCAAAGTAATGTATACTATATTTCTAATATCATGCAGTGCTACTAATTCAACTGGTTTAGTGGGACTTAATTCAGATGAACAAAATACCAGCTTCTGAAGGGGAAGGTGGCTCTCTTTCATCTAAATCATCTGCAGAAGACATGGTTCCACTGGATGGAGTTCGTGGAAGTTTTCGATGAAAGTCTCCTAAAAGAAATTTGTGGATATAATTACCGACCATTTATTGTAGAATTTTAGAAATGGGTAATGACAACATTTTTGGAATAATACAAATCATACTATTTTATTAGCTTCAGTGTAAATATTTGCTTTCATCTTTCTCATATGCTGGGATAATAGGGAATTCTGATACTCCTGGAAACAAAAGGGAATTTAACTAAATCTGATTTTGCCAAATAAATTTAAAACTAAGGATCATATATTTCAATGAGACCTTAAACTGCCAACTTCTGATAGTAGAGTATTAGAGATTGTGAGCTCCATAAGGATAGGTTGTATTTTCTTTTCATGTCTTATATATAATATTTGACAGAGAGGCTGGCACGGTAGTAAAGTTATCATTAAATGTTTGCTGAATTAAGTTATAAATAAAAGCATACAACAAAAAGCTTTTAAAATATACAAAAATCTTTGAATACAACAGTATAATAAACATCACATTTATGTTACTAGTAAGACAGGAGACTGGGAATCAGAAACAACAGCCCAGTGATCCCTGGAGGGCAGCCATGACCAAAGGATGCAAAGGACACTTCCATGTGTGTCAAAGCATGTCTGGAAGTAGCCCGACTAGCAGTGATGTTTATTTACTCCCTGCTTATATTACAAACAGGCTTGTGTCTAAGTGGAAGAATTCACTTCACTTTAACTCAAGGGCTTAATCATAAGTTCAGAGTTAGAAAAGCTTCTTACAAATGATTTCAAACAATATCCTCTCCCCAAAAGGATTTTTCTTCACAATACACTTAAATATGGTCATCTAGTTTTTGTTTTAAATGTGTTCCCAATGACTGAGAAATCACAAAGGTCACACGTTCCATTTTGAAACTATTGTAATTGTAATATGACTTCTTTATTACTATTGAGCAGAAATCTGTTTCCCTCTAAATCCCAGCCTTTGGTCTTATGTTTCCCCAAAGGAGCAAACCAGCGCTCTAACTTTAATTCCTTTTCACTTACAATATTTGAGGATAGTAATGTCCTCAAGTTGCCCATTTCCAAATGAAGCATCCCCAGGTTGTCACCCATTTATCATCACATGATCTGGTTTCCAAATTTTGTCTTTATCACATGAAATCATACAGGATCCCAAATAATTTAAGGCTTGCTCTAGGGTCATAATTTCTAGGGTTGGCTAGAACCTCTTCGTTTTCACAAAGCTCATTACAAATACTCAGTTAAGTATTCAGGCTCACATCTCTAGTGTGTCTCTTGAACAGCACGTTTTTTTTTTTTTGTCTTTTTTGTCTTTTTCCGTGTCCGGCAACGGATCGCATCCCTCAGTGTTGCCC
>NW_007749793.1:10160-10603 GCF_000696425.1 Galeopterus variegatus | reverse complement strand
TACCGTGTATGTAAATGAAGACATCTGAATTACAAGAGGCTTTTAAAATAGGGTAGATTATAAAAGTTGGGTCCTTTTAAAAGAGTCTTCTCATTCCATTGCTGAATTTGGGCAAGAGACGCGAGCCTACACTGTTTCCCTCCCTCCACTGGTCCCTCTCTCCACCTGTCCCTCCCTTTCTCCATTCTGGGTCTGGGCCAGTTCTGAGTTTGGGTTGGGTCTCCCCACCCCCAAGTGGTTGAAGCCACAGGAAGGTGTTAAGCTGCGAAAGGACAGGCTGGATCCTCACCATCATAATGTCACTCTGGCAGCAGGGTGTGGATGGGACAGACTGGAAGAGCCTCAGACAGGGAGACAGTGGCAAGAAGGAAGTCAAAAATGGAGAGGTTCTGGGCTGGCTGGTTAGCTCAGTTGGTTAGAGTGCAACCTTATAACCCCAAGGT
>NW_007749793.1:7396-8144 GCF_000696425.1 Galeopterus variegatus | reverse complement strand
ACCCGCTTCCCCAACCATACAAGAAAAGCAAGTCAGAGGCCCATTCCCTGTTCCCTCCCAGCCACACCCTTTGCTCCCAAGTCCACTATCTTGATTCTGTGAGAATCTGGGACTCTTCCTAGTGGAAGAGCAGAGTCAGGGAGGGAAGGATGATCGGAGGCTGTAAAATCACGTCGGGTGTGGAAAACGTGCCCACGACTTGCTCAGCAAACCCCAGTCATCAGAATTAAGGGACCCGCCGGAAGCTTGAAGAAGGGAATTTAGGCAAATAAAAGGCCATCCTGTGTCTCCCAGCAGGGAGGAAGCATCTGGTTTGCATTACCTGGAGAGGTGGAGAGACACAGACTAGAAATATGCTCAAGAGCAGTGGAGGTAAATTCAGATTCAGAGAGCTCGAATTAATTTGCTGGTAAAGGGAGATCTGAGCGGCGGTGCTGGGGGGGCCTGTGGCATCCATCGTGCTTGGGTTTGAACCATGACACCCACTTATTCTGTGTCATCAGTCATGTGACCTCCTCTCTGTGCCTCAGTTTCCTCATCTATACAATGGGGATAGTAATATTATTGTCGTTGTATAATGTATATTATAACATGTTTTATATAATGCTATCACGGGATAGTAGCAAGGATTTGGTGAGAGAGGGTAAAATGCTCAGCATAATGACTTTGTGGTAAAGCTCTGTAAATATTAGCACCCTCCCCCAACGGCTGTTGTCCTACAAAACAGGTATTATAGTGCCCATTTATC
>NW_007749793.1:4875-5358 GCF_000696425.1 Galeopterus variegatus | reverse complement strand
TTTGGAAAAATCTGGATTCCACCTGGAGAGTGGGTCAGGAGGGAGATTAGCAGTAAAGCCTCTGCCTCCACCATCCAGGTGAGAAGAGGTGGGAGCAGTGGAGACAGAGGGAAGTGGATAGTTCAGGATCTATTTGGGAGGTATTACACCCAGGACTTAGTCACTGTATTTGGGGAGTGTGGGGAGAGATCAGGGGGGGTGCCCAAGAGTGTCACTTGACGTAATGGTGGAGGACCTTTCACGGAGCTAGGGAACCCGGTAGAAGGAACATATGAGCTGTGGAAATAGTCATAAGTGGGAAGCTGCCTTCTATATAAAGCACTGATCCAGGTGTCCCCTGAGCCGTCTTCTATACCACCTGTGTGGCATCACTTACATGTGTCACCCAAGCATATTGCCTATGTTACTGTCATCTGATCATGTCATCATTGTGGCGATTGCCTAAACATGTCACCTTTCGCTATCACATAAACACATCTTCTG
>NW_007749793.1:2408-2838 GCF_000696425.1 Galeopterus variegatus | reverse complement strand
AACATGTCATGGCCCCTCTGTCCTTTTGGGTGTGATTTTCCTGCTTACCAAATCTTGCAGTTACATCACTGTGTGTGATCTTCCTTGCAGTCCTGTGAAGTGTCACCTGTACATTTTAGAAAGAAAATGCAGATTTGTAGAGAGACTCCACGACTTCCCCAAGGTCCCATGGCTTACGAACAGCAGGCGCAGAATTTGAACTCGGTTCTCTCTGACAACATGTCAGGGCTCTTTTCAGTCTAGCAGGAGGGAAAGAGCTGCCCTGTTTGCATTTTTCATGGGGTGAGAGAAAAACATACCAATTCCTTTCAGCATGATGTGACCCTGTAGACCCTGTGGAAAGATCTAGAGCAGGAGTCATCGAACTATAGCCTGTGGGCCAAATGCAGCCCATCAACCTGTTTTATCACAATTTGTGAACTGAGATGTT
>NW_007749793.1:0-352 GCF_000696425.1 Galeopterus variegatus | reverse complement strand
GAATGAGTAACTGAAGGGGGAATGAGAGCTCCCGAGGACAGCAGGCTGACACGGCCTCTGGTCCTGTTTCTACTTCCATAACATGGGCGAGGGAAAGAGGCCTCGTGGATCATTCACAGACCACCCAGGTCCAGACTCTGCAACCAGCGAGGGCACGGGGACAGAGGTGCCAAGCACTGTGCCAGCAGCTGGGGGAGTACCTTTCCCAGGCGAAGCCAATAGCCATGCCACTAGACACACCCGTGGGAAGGGCGCAGTGCAGGAGAGTTCTCCAAGGGGAAGGACACTCTGGGAGCCTCCCTGGGGAGTGTGAGATGGCATCTCAGCCATGATGCACACTTGCTGCAGAGAA